>NW_024096859.1:1052500-1145000 GCF_016545835.1 Crotalus tigris | reverse complement strand
TGAATGGAATGGAAGTTTTTGCAATCAGCTTCTGAGTTGGGCTTGGGAGCTGAGGGATATCAATCAAACTCACAGCTGTAATATACTCAATTTATATACTACTAAAACTCATAACAACAACAACAACAATAGTAACTTTTAATTGGGTGAAATGGTGCATCACAAGGCAATAACTTTTGAGCCAAGGTAGCTCAAATGGACTTACAGAAGGCATCCAAAATCTGGAATCCATGATTCCCAAGGAATGAAATTTGGGGAAATTGTAGTTGCTTTGGGATTGCTGGGTTACTGCTGCTGCTGCTGCAGTCATGTGACACTCATTTTGAATGTTCCATAGCAGTTTCCCAGTCATTCTCACATTCTCTTGTCCTCTCCCCCATTCCACTCTCATGAGCTCCATTCCAATGCTACCCCTGTACACTTTCCTGACCCTTTGTGGTACTCTCCTGCACCCTCCCTGACCTGTGCCACTTCCCCACATGCCTTCCCTGACTTGCACAGCATGCCTTCTGCTCCCTCAATACAGGTAGTCCTCGATTTACAACAGTTCATTTAGTGACTGTTCAAAGTTACAATGACACTGAAAAAAATGACTTATGACTGTTTTTCACAGTTATGAACTTTGGTCAAGTGGTCAAAATTCAGACGCTTGGCAACTGACATGCACTTATGAAGTTGCAGTGTCCCAAGGTCATGTGATCTCCTTTTGCAACCTTCTGACAAATAAAGTCAATGGGGAAACCAGATTCACTTAACAAATGGGTTACTAACTTATTAATTGCAATAATTCACTTAATGACTGTGGCAATAAAGATTGTAAAAATGGGACAAAATTCACTTAAATGTCTCACTTAACAACAGAAAGTTTTTGCTCCATTGTGGTCATAAGTCAAGGACTACCTGTACAGTATCCCTGACCCATGCCACTATCCACATAGCTTCTCTGACCCTTGAGCATCTCTAGTGCATCCCCATGCATCCTTCCTAACCCACACCACACTCCATTGTGCACCTTCCCCAACCTGTACGGCAACTCTTGGGCACCCCCTGCACCTTTCCTGACCCATGCTGAGATAGCTAAATTGAGTTTGATCAGAGAAAAACAAATATCAACATTTATTGCTAATTATGGACATCTAGACAGAATTTGTTGAGGGTCCCTCTTCCTCATGAGATCATAGAGTGTAGACCAGGGCTATGGAACAGGTATCCTTGGATGTGTAGCCTGCCTGGATCTACCTGGGATTTCATAAGTCAGCTAAAGTAGTACTATTTCAACATGCTTTCAGTTCTTACTTATGTCTGGGTATACATCATAGGTAGTTTATCACAGACGGCTTTTAATGGTATTGCACACATGAGTTATGGAGTCTTTCCAGTGTAAGCCCTTCATAATACCAAAGCTTAGGATGAAATTCCACTTTCCTGATCACACATTTTCATCTAACAGACACCTTCATTTGATGCAGGGGACTCTCTGACTTTTCTCTAATATTTCCTGCACTTCCCCCCCCCCGAAATCATTTATGATGTAAAAGTCTACTTGATAATGTTGGTTTTGTTTAACATACTTTGGGATTACCCAGTAACGAGATCACTCATGTTAGTAATAATAATGATAAAGTTGGAAGGGACCTTGGAAGTCATCTAGTCCAACCCCCTGCTCAGGCAGGAAACTCTATACCATTTCAGACAAATGGCTGTCCAGTTTCTTCTTAAAAACTTCCAGTGTTGGAGCATTCATCACTTCTGGAGGCAGGTTGTTGCACTGGTTGATTGTTCTAACTGTCAGGAAGTTTCTCCTTAGTTCTAGGTTGCTTCTCTCCTTGATTAATTTCCATCCATTGCTTCTGGTCCTGCTTTCAGGCGCCTTGGAGAATAGCTTGACTCCCTCTTCTTTGGGGCAGCCCCTGAGATATTGGAACACTGCTATCATGTCCCCCCTCGTCTTTCTCTTCGTTAAACTAGACATACCCAATTCCAGCAACCATTCCTCATATGTTTTAGCCTCCAGTCCCCTGATCATCTTTGTTTTCTTCTCTGCACTCTTTCTAGAGTCTCAACATCTTTTTTACTTCGTGGTGACCAAACACTAAACACTACAACACTAAAACCTCATGTAACTCTAGGTCACCCAGTGAGAGTTTAATACCTTAACTTCTATATCAAACATTTCCATTAAGCTTTTTAGAACTGTTTGCACTTCTTCAAAAAGAAACGGTTTTGGGATTCCACCTCCCAGAACTGAGCTGATGAGATTGAAAGATGACTGGGAATTATGAGGATTGAAGTAAAAAAAGAAATTTAATCAAATAAGGAAAATCATAGTATATGAGCAAAAAGAGGACAGTGGGAACACCAATGATACAACTGCATTAGGCCAGTTCTTACATCTTAACCATGGCATGGACAGGCTTGGATAATTGTTTTGGTGTGTTAAATCATGTAGACACGCTAGGTCCTCCAGATATTATCCTATCTCTGTCCTATGGTCATCTGTAACAGTTTTTTTTTGTCTCCCAGCACAGTGTTTTCTGTGTGGGGGATCTAGGCTGCTTCATTAATAGCATAGTTGCCAATATAGTCAGGGATGGGATTGGTCTAGCTATGTTCAAGTCTTGAAGAAGTTCCTTATAAACTTAGGTTTAGCACTTTTTTAAAAAAAAATAGGGCTAGATCTGTACTATAAAACAGGATTAGTGCTGTCTTTCCTCCAGCTGTTGTTGGTTCTATCAGCATTGGGTATATTACAGTTATTACTGGGTTTGCCATACTTTATATTGTTTTAATTGTTTATTTAACAGAACAGAATAATAAAGTTGAAAGGGAAGTCTTCTAGTCCAACCCCCTGCTTAGGCAGGAAACTCTGTACAATTTCAGACAAATAGTTGTCCAATCTCTTCTTAAAAACTTCCAGTGTTGGAGCATCCACAACTTCTGGAGGCAGGTTGTTCCACTGGTTAATTGTTCTCTCTGTGAGGAAATTTCTCCTTAGTTCTAGGTTGCTTCTCTCCTTGATTAGTTTCCACCCGTTGCTTCTTGTTCTGCTTTCAGGTGCTTTGGAGAACAGTTTGACTCCCTCTTCTTTGTGGCAGCCCCTGAGATACTGGAACACTGCTATCATGTCCCCCCTCGTCCTTCTCTTCGTTAAACTAGACATACCCAATTCCAGCAACCGTTCCTTATATGTTTTAGCCTCCAGTCCCCTAATCATCTTGGTTGCTCTTTGTTTTAGTGGAAGGCTTTTGCCTGCTTCATTCTGCCTCTACAGAGGTCCTCTTCTAGAGGCTGCTAGACATGAAACCAGTTTGCTATTCCATTGCAACAGGAGCTGAAGAGGAGACAGTTTTGTTATCTATTGCTTGCACCCTCCCATTTTATCTTGCAGTTGTCTTCTGCCATCTATTAGTCAGATTATTTTTGGACATAAGCCAGAAGTACTTTGAGAAACTTGCTAGATACATTCTTAGAAACCAATTGATTGACAGGTCATAGAAGTGGAGCATCTCTGCAATTGCAGCACACATTGACAGAAATCCAGCTATTTATGCACCTGGACTCAAGCAACCCTGCCCCACTCTATGACAGGGAGAGTATATAGGTCATCTTCCACTAATAACCATTCATTTAGTGACCAGTTGAACTTACAATGGCACTGAAAAAGTTTAGGTATCATCTTGCTCAGTATGTATGCTATTTATGTTACACTTTGCTTGAGCTAATAATAAAGCTTGAAATCCTTTTATTTACTGGAGTGTTCATTGTCTCTGGATCCAAAAGGACTAATTGCCTGGGCACCTGATCACTGCCCTGACACCTGGCATAACATTGAGTCACCCATTGGAGAATGATATAAGCAAGTCCCTTCCTAAACTATTTATTTAAATTGCTGCATTCTTTATTCACTCCTCTCTTCTTGGAATAAAAAAAATACCCTTTTTCTTTTCCCACAATATTTGGTAGGGTAAAAGTTCGCTCTAACTCAGTTGTGGTGTGGTTTGGAAATAGTTGCCAGCATCATCCACTGAGAACTGATTAGAATTCTGGCAGATGTTAAATGCTGCGTTGCTAATGTTAGGCTATGTCCAAAGGAAGGAAAATGAAACAGATGAAAGCTTGTTTTTCCACCCGTTGGCCAAGTAATTCTTAAATCAGATGTATTTGTGCACTTACGTGTGTAAGCCTTGGTAAAAGAAACCCTCTGAAGAATGGAAAGGGCTACCCAAAAATATAGATTTACATATAAGAAAATATAAATTCTCCCCCTTCTAGACTCTAATCCAAAAGATTAACTTTGCTGAAGACTATTTTAATGACTGTACAACATAATATGGGAACAGCAGCATTGCATGAATGAATTTAAGGTAGACACATCTATTTTACAGCAGCAAATTTCCAATGGCAGAAACATTGCAAAGAAACATGGGAGAAAGTAGATTTAACATCTGGCATGTTGGAATAATTAAATTTTCCCTTTAGTGACATAGATAATCTATTTTTTATGCATTACTCTATCTGGTGGGAATTATTTCTGTGTAAGAAAAACATAAAACTACAGTGCATACTGCACCTGTTTACAAGCTGTAGAAACATGCACTGGAGGACTAGAGCCAATCACAGCTTCAATATTATATTTGTCTGGTAATATCATGCTTTTTATACATACAGGTTGTAGCTTGTGGAAATTATATTAACTGGTAATAATTAGTTAGGTTCCATTAAGTTGGACTCAGTTCCTGCTGATTGTTTGAACAAACACTCAGCTTCTTAATCTGTCTCCAGTAGTGATTTACAGCACTTCTCTGGATACTGTAATTTATCTTTGATCTCATCCATCCAGTTTCTTCATTATAGTTATCTTCTACTCCCACCAGCTTTTCAAGAAAAGTTATTTCTTCTAGTCTACCATTCACTTGCTTTATATAGCCCAAACTTTGTGAGTAAAAAGATAAAGATTTTCCTGTCAGTTGTGTCCAACTCTAGGGCATGGTGCTCACCTCCGTTTCTTGGCCAAGGGGCCTGCATTATCCAAAGACACTTTCCGTGATCCTGTGGCCAGCATGGCTAAATGCTGAAGCACGCGGAATGCTGTTACTTCCCACTGAAGTGGGACCTATTTATCTATTCATATTTGCACGCTTTCCAATTGCTAAGTAGGCAAGAGCTGGGGCAAGGAATGCGCCGAGGTGGCGCAGCAGTTAGGGTGCAGTACTGCAGGCCACTTTAGCTGACTGTGTTCAGCAGGTCAGCGGTTCAAATCTCACCGGCTCAAGGTTGACTCAGCCTTCCATCCTTTCAGGGTAGGTAAAATGAGGACCCAGATTGTTGGGGGCAATGTAAATATATATATATATACATTGCTTACTGGTGTACACCACTTAGAGAGTGCTTGCACTTAAAGCGGTATATAAGTCTCATAAATAAATAAATAAATAAATAAATAAACTCATCTTGTTGCCTGGAGCTTGGGTCTCAAACCTGGCCTGTCAGCTCTCCAGCTGAAAGCTCAGAGTATCCACGTAAAAATCATAGCCTTGGGAACGGCCAGCTTTTATTTAATCCAGGATTGATTGGTTGGTTCTTCTTGTGATCCATGATTTTTTTTTTATTAAATTTTTATTGAGTAAACATTTAAAAACAGGTTGAACACAGTGTGGCTTTTCTGGCTCTTATTTTGCCATACATACTATACCATATATGTTCCTATTCATTGATCTTTTATACCATTTACATATTGCATTTTATACTATTTACACATTTATATATTTACATACATATTTACATCTATTTACAACATAACTTCCATTTCCATTCTTATTTCATATTATTTCTGATCTTTATCCTATGCTCACTTTGAGGTTGAAAATCTACACTTTCTCTCTTCTAGATGAGCTTTCTTTGTTCTGACTTTTTCTCCTCGAGTCTAACCAATAGTACATCTTATCCCAAACTTCGTAATACTCTGTATCATCCTTGTCTTTAATTTCTAATGTTAGTCTCTCCATCTCTGCACATATCAATTTTTTTTTAATTAGTTCACTCTCCATTGGGGAATTTCCGTTTTTCCAGTTCTGGGCATAGACCAACCTTGCTACTGTTATAATATGTAACATTAGATATGTCTCTCCTTTGTTAAACTTCCCATTATCATTCCCAGTAAAAACAGTTCTGGTCTGGGATCTATCTTCAGTCCCAACATTTCCTCCAACCAAGTCTTTATTCGCCAAAAAATCCATGACTTTTTGTTACCATCTTCAAACCTATAATTTGAAGGTAGCTCTTGCTATATGTCCAAGTCCAGTGTTCAGAGTTGTGTTTACTATGAGAATGATCATTGCTGTAACTATTCAGATCTTTGTTTTCATGTTCTTGTCTATGTTTTCCTACTGTTTTCATCCCAGGATTGGTATCCTCTTTGTTTCTCCAGCACATTTCCTGCTTTTTCTCTATTCTTAAATCCAAGAAGAAGAAGAAAATCTGCCATGTTAATGATTTGGATCAGGGGTGTCAAACTTGCAATGTCACGTGACATGTTGCAAAGTATCATGACTTTTTCTCCATTGCTGGCAATGGGGTGGGCATGGTTTCACTATGATGAATCCGGCCCGTGGGCCAGCAGTTTAACACTCCTGATTTAGATGGATAGAAGGGGAACTTATCAAAGTTGCAGATCCCACCAAACTGGAGGAAATAGCCAACATTCCAGAAGATAGACTCAAGATCCAAAAGGATTTCAACAGACTTGAACATTGCAGTCCTAGGCTGCATCAAGAGAGGCATAGTATCAAGGTTATGGGAAATGTTAGTATCACTTTATAATATCTTGATAAGACGACATTTGAAATACTGAATAACAGAATAGAATAACAGAGTTGGAAGGGACCTTGAGGTGTTTTAATCCAACCCTCTGCTCAGGCAGGAAAACCTATACCATTTCAGACAAATGATTGTCCAATATCTTCTTAAACATTTCCAGTATTGGAGCATTCACAACCTCTGGAGGCAAGTTGTTCTCCTAATTAATTATTCTCATTGTCAGGAAATTTCTTAGTTCTAGTTCTAGATTGCTTCTCTCCTTGATTAGTTTCCATCCGTTGCTTCTTGTCCTGCTTTTAGGTGCTTTGGAGAATAGCTTGACTCCCTTCTTCTTTATGACAGCCCCTCAAATATTGGAACACTATCATGTCCCCCCTAGTTGTTCTTTTCATTAAAATAGACATACCCATTTCCTGCAATTGTTCTTCATATGTTTTAGCCTCCAGTCCCTGAATCATCTTTGTTGCTCTTCTCTGTACTTTTTCTAGAGTCTCAACATCTTTTTTATATTGAGGTGATCAAAACTGGATGCTGTATTCAAAGCGTGGTCTTATCAAGGCATTATAAAGTGATATTAAAAATTGCATTACTGAATCCAGTTTTGGTTGCCTGTATGATGAACAATTGAAGAACTAGGTATGTCTAATCGAATGAAAAGAAAGGACTAAGGGTTATGTGATCGCAATCTTCCAATATTTGAAGAGTTGTCACAGAGATGAGAGGGAATTGGCTGATTCTTTAAAGCATCTGAGGGCAGGACAAGAAATAACAGATGGAAGCTTATGAAAGAGAGAGCCAACCTAGAATTAAGGAGAAATTTTCTGTGAAATTTCAAGTGAAATCACTGAGGATTTTAAGAAGTGATTGGACAGCCTTTTCTCTGGAATGGTGTAGGGTCTCCTGCCTGAGCTGTTGGACTAGAAGATGTTGGACTAGAAGAAATTTAAAGTCCCTTCCAACTCCGTTATTTGGTATTAGCACCCTCTTTGTATTGCCAGCACATTGTCTGTTTTTCCCTATTCTTGAGCCCAAGAAGAAAAAAATCTTCTTCACTATCAACTGAAAATTCACCTGATGCTTGGCATCTTTTTGTAATATTTGAAGTTAACCCAGATTTTTCAAAATCCATATTGACTTTTTTTAATGAATTCTTTTAACTCTCCCATAAGCTGTGCTAGTTCTGGTAGCTAAAATTCAGCTAGCACTTTTTCAATCTTATACATATTGTTGGGAACTGAAGCTCAAGAATGCTTAGACCTATTAATAAAAATGTCTTACATATAGTCCTTGACACACAATTCTAATGGCGCCTGCTCATTATGATCGTAAATTGTGACGATTGGAAAATGAGTTAGTCACATAACCAATCCAATTTTTACCACTTCTGTTGCAGTGGTTGTTAAGCAAACACCACAGTTGTAAAATAAACAGCAATGAATGCTGTGGTCATTAAACAAATTCATTGTTTGGCACAGTTTTGCCAAAAAACAGAAGGACCAGTTTTCAGGGAAACCATCATAAAATGCAGTCATGTCACTTGGGCTGCTGTAAATGCTGGCAAATGGGGCCAGGTTTCTGAGTCCTCAAAATTCAGCCATGTCACTGTGGAGCCTGAAGGGAGGCCCGTTATAACTATGATGGTTGTTAAGCAACAGGTCAAAAGCCAATGACTACAGGTAATCCTTCGACTAACAACAGTTTGTTTAGTGACTGTTCAAAGTTACAACAGCACTGAAAAAAGTTATTTATGATTGTTTTCACACTTACAACCATCATGGCACCCTCTTGCACATGATCAAAATTCAGACGCTTGTTAACTGACTCATATTTATGATGGCCGCCATGTCCCGGGGTCATGTGATCTGCATTCGTGATCTTCTGACAAGCAAAGTCAATGGGGAAACCAGATTCATTTAACAACTGTGTTACTAACTTAACAACTGCAGTGATTCACTTAACAACTGTGGCAAGAAAGGTTGTAAAATGGGGCAAAACTCAAAACAAGTATCTCACTTAGCAACAGAAATTTGAGGCTCAATTACGGTCATAAGTCAAGGACTACCTATACCTGTAGTCCAAAAATGTGCAGCTGGACTCTTGAATTTCTCAAAATATAGCATTTTTTTTTTAAAAAAAATGTCTCTATATACAGGACTTCCAGCAGCATTTCATTTATTTTGAATCTCTCTAGCTGTAGATAAAATCTCTGAATTTATGTTTCCAAATATCTTTTCAGCTATAAGTTTTAAATCATCTGGTGCTTGCTGGTTCATTTAAATAACAAGGGATCAAAGGTTGCTGGGAAATGACCAAGGGCCTTGTTGGCTGAAGACATTTTTTTCTGCTTGCAAGAAGTTGTGTTTCTCTTCCTAGTTCAGATATATAGTATTATTAAATTTACAGAGGATTGGGTTTCAAAGATTGTTTTATTTCAAGCAGATGCATACATAGGACATGAAAGTGCATTGTATTACTTGCCTCTTGCTTCAATGATATGCATGTATGCAAGTATAAATCAGCAATTCTAAACTGGATTGTTTTTTAAAGAGCCTCCAGATCCCAAAAACTTAGGGTTTTGTGAAATATTGATTTAAAAGGATTGGGCATTCAGTCTGCTTATGTATCACCTGCTTTTGCTGATGTTGCAGATTTTGGGGGAAAGGTGTGGCAGAATTGCAGGTAAGGAAAATACTGCATCATGGAAGCTATAGGAAAAGGGAGATGTCACCATCATTGTCATCATCACCATTGGTTTATCTAGTGATTAAGAAACTAAGAGACTGTGAGTTCTAGTACCGCTTTAGACATGAAAGCCAGCTGGGTGACTTTAGGTCTATCACCAGAAGACTGTGGCCTTGAACTCCTGTAAGAAATGTGAGACACTGTCACCATCATCGTCACCATCACCACCATCTTCATCAGTTTGGTCTAATGGTTAAGCTGCTGGTCTAGAAACCAGGAGACTGTGAGTTCTAGACCCACCTTAGGCATGAAAGTTAGCTGGGTAATTTTGGGCCAATCACCAGGAGACTGCAATTTCTAGTTCTGCCTTAGGCACGGAAGCCAAATAGATATATATATTTGCTTGATCCTTCTTCTCACCTTCCAATAATCAGAATTTGCAATTGGAAACATCATATACTTAGCCTGGCTCAATTCTTCCTTTCATGTTCTAGGAATTTTGAGGTTGGGTTATCATTCAACGAATTTCCCATAAGTTAGGAAACAAAACAAAAGCCTCTTTTTATATAAATTTTTCAAAATTTTATTTATAATACAATTAAAAAAACATTGGATATAACATGACATTCCAGTATATACATTCTTATCAGATTATTGATTCTTCATCTCTGAATATACATCTAAATTTTATATACAATACTTATTCTAAAATTACATATATTTCTATCTTAATGCTAGCCTATAATCCCAACCGTCCTCCTCAAATCCCTCCAGCAGTAAAATTTATCCCAGGTTTCGAAGTAAACTGATCTACATTTGTCTTTCAATACCATTGTGAGCCTGTCCATTTCCGCACATGATAATATTTTATATAGTGTCTCTTCCTCTGTGGGAATTTCTTTGCTCTTCCATTTTTGCGCAAACGCAAGCCTAGCTACAGTCAAGACATGTAATAGCAAATAGATTGTTCCCTTATTGTAATTCTCTGTAGTTATTCCCAACAGGAAAAGTTCAGGTTTTAACTCTAAGTCCAACATTAATATATCTTTCAGTCATCTTCGTATCCTATTCCAATACTCACAGGCCTTTGGGCATTCCCACCACATATGATAATATGATCCTATTGCTGTTTTATATTTCCAGCATAAAGGTGAGATATTTGGACCCATTTTGGCTAGCCTTACGAGTGGGAATATAAAATATTTTGGCTAGCCTTACGGGTGGGAATATAAAACATCTTATAGAGGTTTTCCTTGTGCGAGGTAGCTAGAATGAGTTTCCTATTTCTTTCCCATAGTTCTTGCCAAATATGCAGATCGATACTGAAACCAAAATCCCTACTCCAAATTAGCATAATCTCCTTAACCTGTTCTTCATACATTGCCTGATCTAAAAGAAAGTGATATATTTTTTTAATCATTTTATCCTCGGGCCCTAATAATATTTTGTCTAGTTCTGTCGGTTCTATTTTTATACCCCACTCTTTTTTTGTCAAAACGAAAGCCTCTTTGAAGAAAAGAAAGAAGCTTTTAGGAAACCAAAGGACAATTTTCTTTTCCTCCTTCCCACTCCCAAAAATAAAATGAAAAGTGGAAAGTTGTGGGGGGGGGCAGGATATCTTAATTCCACCTCTCTGCTTCTACTCCAGATGGCATCCCTCGTCTAGACAAAACCATCTTCCGAACCAGCGGGAAAGTCAATTTGTGTTTGGTGATGGAGTTGCTGAGCCAGATTGTTTTGCAACTGTGAGTGTAATGGCCCAAAAGCACATAATTATTTTCTTTCCTGAGTTTCCTCTGCCGATGTAAAGGAGCTGACAGCATCCCACAGCAGTAAACCTCTCTGTATCTATAAAATTGAAGTGAAGATGAAATACAGCTTTCATAAGACCTAAACCGGAGCCCCATGAGCATTTAAGGCAGATGGAAAATATTTCATACATTTCATATATTTTTGAGATGCAGGAAAACGTGAGTCGTTTAACCAAGTTTTGAGTAATTTGCCTTTCGCAAACAGGATTTGCATTGGCATTTAATCTTAAATAATGTATCCTTATGATTTTTACTTCCATCATCCTGAAGAAAAATTAAGAGTTTACGGTTCTTTGTAAGAATAAATATCATTTTACTTTTAACTGCTGATCAAATTAGAAGATTGCTGAAAAGCGCCACCGGTGGTATCAAGACATGTGTGAAGGGAAGTGAAATGCTGAAAAAAACTAGTGCAACAAAGTCCCTGTGATAACACTGACCACATCATTAGGGAGTAATAATTCCATTCTATTCATCCAACCCACAAAAGCTAAAAAAAATCAAAATGAAGATAACCATTAAAAACACATTCCTTATTAATCAGAATAGAGCTGGAAGGGATTTTGAAGGTCTTCTAGTCCAGCCCCCTGCTCAAGCAGGAATCCTTATATTATTTCAGACAAGTGGCTGTCCGGTCTCTATTTAAAAACCTCCAGTGATGGAGCACCGATGATTTCTTAAGGCAGGCTGTTCCACTGGCTAATTGTCCTCACTGTCAGGAAGTTTCTCCTTAATTCCAGGTTGCTTCTCTCCTTAATTAGTTTCCATCTGTTGCTTCTTGACTTGCCTTCTGGTGCTTTGGAAAATAAACTGACCCCCTTCTGTTTATGGAAATTTCTAAATCCTGGAATACTGCCATCATGTCACTTCTAGTCCTTCTTTTCTCTAGACTAACCATACCCAGTTCCTACAACTGTTCTTCATATCTTTTAGTCTCCAGGCCCTTAATCATCTTAGTTGCTCTTCTTTGCACTTTTTCCAAAGTCTCAACATCTTTTTGGTAATATGATGAGCAAAACTGGATGTAATATTCCAGTTGTGCTCTTACTAAAGATTTATAAAGTGGCACTTGCAAACTGTTCTCTTCCATACTTTATAAAAGGAAGAATCTTTGTGAGGCATTGTGAGGTTGTTAAATTAAATACATGTACTCCTGTATTTACAACCATTCATTTAGCGATTGTTTAGCTCCTATAAAAAGTGCTTTGTCACTGGTTTTCACACTTACAACAGTTGCATCCTCGTGGTCACATGATAAAAATTTGGACATTTGGCAACTGGCAGGTATTTATGATGGTTGCAGAATTCCAGGGTCATATGATCCTCTTTTGTGACCTCTGACAAGCAAAGTCAATGGGGAAGCCGGATTCACTTAATAAACATGTTATTAGCTTAATAACTGCAGTGATTCATTTAACCACTTTGGCAAGGAAGGCTGGGCGAGAACTCCCATAACAACTATCTTGATTAGCAGTGGAAATTTTTGGCTCAGTTGTGGTTGTAAGTTGAGGACTACCAGTAAAATAACATTCCAGTTACAACAAGGATCTACTCCCAGGGCTGAAGGCAAATGCAGGTGCAAAGTGGCATGACGGAAGAATTATACTTCTTGCTGCGAATTTTCAGGCAGCTGAAGGTACGTTGCGACTTGTTCTCTGTTAGTTCAGAACACAGATCATTTATTTATTTAGTTTGGTGTAGTAGTTAAGGCATCAGGAGGCCATGAGTACTACTCCCATCCTGGACACAAAGCTAGCTGGGTCACCTTGGGCCAGTCAGTTTCTCTTAGCCAAAGGAAGGAAGCAATGGCAACCACTTCTGAAAGACTTTGCCAAGGAAACCACAAGGACATCTCCAGGCAGTTGACAGGAGTGAAGACTGACTCAAAGGCACCCATGTGCACATCTGTGCATGCACGCACACACACTCCTATACAATCCGAGACCAATATTCTTCTAGAAGGTTTCAAGAAGCATGCTTGAATATAGCAATAAAATAAAGATTACATAGTTTTAAAAGCCCTTCCTAAAAATCTGTGGAAATCTTCTCACTCTTACCCATAATATGGCTCTTTTGAGTGCATCAATGCTGCATTTCAGTTCTTGGCAATTGATTCGACTTTAAAACCAATTGCAGAATCTTGCTGTCATGTGATCTCAATTTGTGATTTTTTTTTTTTTGGAATGAAGACGAATATTTGTGTCCCAGGATAACGTTGCAGGATCCAATTTGGGTCGGTCTCCAGGACCACAGGTTTGGTCTTCCAAGCTTTCAGACTGGTGCTGGAGCCCATCTTCAGGGAACTTATCTGTGTGCTTTGGGCTGTTCTGTGTGTGGAATTTATATGATGGCAATTGTGTGCAATTCTGTAGATGTAGATTGGGTATTGATGGCTGGCTATTTGATTGTTGGTTGTTGTTTTCATGTGCTGCCAAGCTGTTGCCTTCTAAGTACTTGATAAACTAAGGCTAAATCAGCACTCCTGTTGATTGATGAGACGCCTGTTTCCTAGGCTTCAATCATCTTCCTGGCTATTTTTTTACTGGCTCGTCCAACAATCTTAGTAGCTGCAAAATTGAATATATATCCTTGTTTATTGCAATGTGTTTGGGTCACCTCCTCTGACCCTCTTCCTAATTTTTTTTACCCTTTTCCACAGAAAACAACCTCCCCTATTGGAAATGTTGGATTCACTTAACAGCCACATGATACAATTTACTATCATGGTGACTGCCTTAGTAGCCATCATGAAAATAGTCATAAAATTGAATCAGGTCACTTGATGACCTGTTTAATGACTGCAAAGACTTACAACCAAAATTGTAGGCTCAGTGGTGGTCGTAACTTCAGGACTATCCATTTTGTCATTTGAAGCACCCCAGCAATATTCACAAGACAAATATAGAAGCAATGTTTCACATGTTAGTATTATCTACAGGAAAAGCTTGTAGAGAGAACAAATGTATTTGCTTTAAGCACCCTGGAAATGATGGATATTCCATAATGCAATTTATTTGTAGAAGCTTAAAGTATCAAAGAGGGAAATTTTTCAGCAGCCTTAGCTTCTATTTGCCTTGGATAGTTGGCCTTATTCCACCCCACCCTGCCAGGGGTTTTAAAGCAATTCTTGCTTTCTGGTTCCAATCTATGTCTCTTCAAGGATTACATCTCCCTTTGAAATCATCAAGGTTTTCTACTTTGAAAATAAGCTTCCTAGAAGAGGCAAATCTCCCTCTGATTAAAATTTCATGCTGTCTTTCAGTTCTCAAACCCTACTGGGATTTAAGGGTGATTTTCGGCAGATGATGACCTGGTGGATTCAACATTGCACATTTATTTTCTGCCGAATTACCCTTAGGAACAACTCTGTCTGCTTTTCTTCCTCCCCTTTCCAGAATAAATTTATTCTACAAATTTACCATGCAGGCACAGACGAAGAAAACAAAAATCAAAGCATCTTTATATTTTGCCAGAATTCTCATTTGGGCCCAACATACATATTAATGTTGTAACATTTCCCATTTGCTTGGAGAACAATGCAGATTTCTGTTATTGAACTTGAACTTTTACAGCAGGTATGGGTGACATGTGGCCAATTTTAAGAGAAAATGCCTCACAGCAACTGGCAACAGTCGGTGATCTCATGGGTTGGATTCAGCTCTATTTACGAATTTCAAAGCTTCAGCAACTTTCCATCTTTCTGCAAAGGTTTCCAACACATGGTATGTTTTGGCCACCCAAACAATGGCATCCTAAAGTTTATAAGCTACCAGAGAAACTTTGATACATTGGGTCATCCTTTTAGAGAAAGGCAGTGACCAGAATGAACTTTCCTGAATTATATTGCTATTGGTTTGATTGGAAATTAACTTTGATTCAAAAATGGTTGCAGTATAATGCACCAGGAGTAGAAGTAACTCCTGATCTCCTGCTGGTTTCCTATTGACCTTGATTGTGAGAAGATGCCAGGGAGCATCCAAAATCACCATCACTTGACTGCATGGCTAGAACTTTGCAAATAAAACTGGTGTGAACATTATGGAAATTTCAATTCCACAGAATAATGAATCCTGGATTATTTTTTGCAAATAATAATAATAATAATAATAATAATAATAATAATAAAGTTGGAAGGGACCTTGGAGGTCATTGAGTCCAACCCCCTGCTCAGGCAGGAAACCCTATACCATTTCGGACAAATGGCTGTCCAATCTCTTCTTAAAAACTTCCAGTGTTGGAGCATTCACCGCTTCTGGAGGCAGGTTGTTCCACTGGTTAATTGTTCTAACTGTCAGGAAGTTTCTCCTTAATTCTAGGTTGCTTCTCTCTTTGGTTAGTTTCCACCCGTTGCTTCTTGTCCTGCCTTCAGGCACCTTGGAGAATAGCTTGACTCCCTCTTCTTTGTGGCAGCCCCTGAGATATTGGAACACTGCTATCATGTAGTGGATTCGAGCTGCCTTGAGTCAAAAATTGTTGTGGTATAATGCACCATTTGAGTTAACTAGAGCGGACAAATAGACAGAAGAGGTTTAGTAATATATAGATAAACATGCTCTCCAAGATGTTGCTTAAACGTATGAGTTATTTCATGCATTTCGGTTGTGAGTACTACTTATGTTTTTTTCCTTCTGCTCAGTTATGTCTGATTCTTGGAAACTATCAAGGTTGAAAACTGCACTACCCTATAGTTTTATTCACATTTATCTGATCACCCCAATGCACCATGCGAGAAACTTACTAGGCAGGGATATTTACAAATGTCAAATGAAATTCAGTGGATATACTCCAGCAGATGTGCTTAAGGTTATAGCTTTAATTCTGTTTTATTAAACAGATTTTTTTTAATTTAAAACACATGTTCATCCTGACAAGAACAGAAAGCAAGATATAATTAAAGAAGCATTTTCTCTGTACTTGTACATTTTGTTTCACTCTATTCCTCTTCTTAATCCCTTACTGACCTCATGGAACATTTGGGTGCTTCCCTGTGTATCCACCTGTTTCAGTTATTCTTAGAAATAAACACATAAATTCTGCTACTGCATGTGGGCATTCAAGCACTGATACATCTTCCATTACAGACTTTAGCAGAAAAGGATGCTTGGATGCAGCTGACTATGTTAAGAAGACAGAAACTCAGCTACTGTAAGCTAAAAAGAGATGAATCCATAGGGGGCAAAACCCAATAACACAAAAGCTAGAATTAGTTCTAATTTGTATTTATATACTATCTTAGTCTGTGACTTTTGTAATTCATGCAGAATTACATGTGTGATTTGTTCATCCATCCATCCAACCATCAATCCATCCACCCATCCACTCGCTCACCCATCCATTCAATTTATGTGGCTGTTCATCTCTGAATGATAGGTAACAAACCATAAAACAGCTGACATGTAAAACAATTATTATTAAAAATATTTTTAAAAATCACAAACAGATGTTCACAGCAATAGACCCACCTCAGTAACATTAGCAATAGCACTTAGATTTATATACTAGTTCATAGTGCTTTACAGCTCTCTCTAAACAGTTTATAGTCAGCATGTTGCTCCCAACAATCTGGGTCCTCATTTTACCAATCTTAGAAGGATGGAAGGCTGGGTCAACCTTGAGCTGGTGAGGATCGAACTCATGGCAATGAGCTGAATTAGCCTGCAATACTGCAGTCTAACCACTGAGCTACCCTGGTTCCTTACTGGTTGCCTGGGGCCCCAAGTCTGATATCATAACCTGGTTTTAAGGGACTTCTGGAAAATCAACACAGATTGAGCCAGCCTCACTTCTGGGTGGGGGGCAAGGGGGATAATCCATAAGGCAATTTCCTTCCTGGGATCTACCAAGTGTAGCTTCCTATCAGATAGGACCTGTAGATGCCTCTTCAACTGATCTAAAAGGGACAGGCAGATGTAATTCAGAGGTGGTCTCTTAAATAACTGGACTATGAAGAACTCACGAAACAGAGGTATAGTGTGTGATATTCTAAAGCAGAGGTCCCTAACCTTTTGGGCACCAGGAACTGGTTCCGTGGAGAGAGTTCTTTTCATGGACTGGAGGGTGCATAGTTTTGTATGCTGCCTGCATCCCATGGATGGGGCTTTGCTTGTTTGTGTGGACTGATTGCTTGCATGCCGCGGCCTGGTACTGGTCCATGGACTGGGGATTGGGGGGCCCTGTTCTAGAGGCATGCAAAACTGCCTACACCATAGCATTCCACACTAGCTAAAGCTTCTAGATACTCTTCAAAGTCAGCCTTATGTAAATCGAGTTACAATAGTCAGTCAGGAGATGACTAGGGCATGAGTAACCCCGTGAGCAGAGACTCTGGATCTAGAAATGGGCACAACTGGCACAATACAAAGCTGTGCAAAGGCTCTTCTAGCCACGACTGCCACCTGCTTTTGGAACAGGTGTCATGACTCCAGAAGAATGCCAAAGATTGCGTACTAGGTCTGTTTGGGATAGTGCAATCTCATCCGACATCAAAGATGGCATAGTTCTAGAACCAGCAGGTCCCCAAATCCAAAGTCACTCAGTCTTGCCCAGGATTCAGTTGAAACCTGCAGTTCCTGATGCAGACACTCACAATTTTATGACCTTGGGCTTAAGATGTCCATGGCATCATTTAATTTGCCAGGGATAGAGATGTATATTGGGCCCAGGGGCCTCATGTAAACATTGAATAGGAGAAAGCACCGAACCCTGTGCACACCCAGAGTAGGGGTTGAGGGTGGGATCTTTCCCCCAATAAACACCGACTGAAAGCAATCCCAGAGAAAGGAAGTGAGCAAACACAGCATAATGCTGCTCACTTCTAATTGCCTGAGCTGATCCAGAAGGATCATGGTTGATGGTGTTGAAAGCCACAAAGTGATCAAGTAAACAACCATCTTACTGCAGCCATCATAATTACACGCAGGCGGCCAAGTGCCCAAGTTTTGAGCATGTGACTGTGAAGAATGCTGCAATGGTCATAAGTGTGAGGACTGGTTATAAATCCCTTTTTTCAGTACTCTTGCAACCTTACTGGTTATAAGTCAAGGATTGCTTGTAAAGACACAGTTGGCATTTTCAGTTTCTTTTTCCTTTTCCGTTTTCAGTCCATCTTATTTCTGTTTTGTGGGTTGCGTGTGCATCTTTGTGCTAAAATGATGCCCTTAGATGCATTATTCTCCAAATTGGTGTCGTTTAATCGCAATTTCACAAGACATATACAGGACTTTTTTCATCTATATATATTTCACCTAATATATTGCATTTCGGGATATTACTTTGTGCGATGTATGCAATTTTCTGCAACTTTTCTTTAATGTTTTTTAAAAAATTGTTTTGAAAAATTCAGAGACTTGAGAATTTGGGGAATAAATGAATTTCAGGGGAAGATGGATGAAAAAAATGAAGTTAGAAACTACATATTTTTATACTGATTTCTACCATCCCATACTGAATACTGCTTAGTGGACTGGCCTGTGGATATATGTATGTATGTATGTTGTTGTTGTTGTTAATTGTGAAATCATGTCCGACCCATCGCGACCCCATCTTCTGGAGTCCATTTAAGCTCATGCCTACTGCTTCAGTGACTCCATCCAGCCACCTTATTCTCTGTCGTCCCCTTCTTCTATTGTATATATGTCCATTCAACCCCTTTAACATTAGGAAGATCCTGAGAAACTGAAATAGGTCCTCCTATTTGAACTTAATCCTTTAATAAGGTGACCAACCATTCTTCTTTATGGAGGACAGTCCTCCTTTTGTAAGTTCTGTCCTCCCTCGAAAAGTGTCCTCCTACATGTCCTCCTTTTTGATATTTGAAGACTAATCTGCAGGGCTTTTTTTCTCTCATAGAATGCTCAGAACGGTGTTCTGGCACCTTTTTTTGATGATTTTTTCCCCAACTTTTGCATGAGCTGTGCTACTCCCCCTATTGGCTTTCGAAAGCCAATAGGAATTGCTGCTGAGCGTGCCAAAACACCCGGCCGGCAAACTTTGCACATGCAAGTTGTCTACAGTGAAGGCGAAATGGCAGGAACTTTGCACCCCTCCCTGCTACCCAACTACACCATCTCCTAGTTAGTCCTGAAGATACCTGGAGGAGACTAACTTCCATTTAAGGATGGAAAAATCAAAAAAGAGAAAATGCCATTTCAACGATAAATTGAATAAGGAATTTCCATTCATCACATCAAAGAAGGATAACATTGTTTTCTGCAATATTTGCAGCAGAGAATTTTGTATTGCAGTTGGGGGCAGAGCAGCTATTACGAAACACTTGACCACCAAGAAACATAAGCAATCATCAGATGCATCTGCTTCCAGTTGTAAAGTAACAAGTTTTTTTAAAACTTCAAAGTATTCTGAAGATGAAAAACAGTTAGCTGCAATGGAGGGAACATTTGCATTCCATACCATACCATAATTCACAATCAAAGTTTTCGTAGTATGGATTGTACAACTAAATTATTGAAAAAGTTTCACGATGCTAAATTTTCATGCGCCAGGACAAAATGCGAGGCTATTATTAAATCAGTATTTAAAGATTACTGTGACAAAATACTTACAGAAGACTTGGAAACTGCAGCATTTGTAACGGTTTTATCTGATGCATCCAATCATAATGAAACTAAATTGTATCCAATACTAGTAAGATATTTTAATGTTACCAAGGGCATTCAAGTAAAAATTTTAAATTTAGAATCCATTGAGGGTGAAACTGCTGAAATTTTGTCAAACCATCTATACAGAGTAATAAATGAAAACAATTTGAAATCCAAAGTTGTTGCACTAACAACTGATAATACAAACACAAATGTTGGTGGGCGAAGATGCAAAGGGGTGAATAACGTGTATGTAAAATTACAAGATTTACTCCAAAAGAAAATACTAGGAATAGGTTGTAATGCACATATTTTGTCAAATGCAATCAACACGGCATCACGTGCCATGCCAATTGATGTAGAAGTAATAATAACTACAATTTATTTGTAATTTATTTTGTATTTTAGTCATTTTACCGTTTGTATGGCTACTTTAAAACAATTTTATGAAGAAGCAAATGTTCAATACAAAAAACTTTTCGGATATTCAAAAGTTAGATGGCTTGCTCTAACACCTGCTATAGAGTGTGTTCTACAATTATTTGAGCCTGGAATCGTTTTTCAGTAATGAAATATCTGAGATATTAATGTATTTTGTACATAATCAAGCATCTATTTTTCACAAAACGGTTCAAAAGATTGAAGGTGCACACATTTCAGCTACAGAAGTTAGTCTTATTTTGAATGACTTTATCCTTCAATATAAAATTCGATTTGAAGAAAAATTTCTTCCTTTAGTTATAAAAAGAAAATTGTCAGACTTAGAGGAATCAAATCCGGGCATAACGGAAAAGTTTATCAAAGAAGTGCAGAATTTTTACCAAATTTCAATATATCAAAGAATGGTCTGAAACAAACATCACAGGAAATAACAGTTTCAATGGTGTTTTTTGACTTCATTGCAAGTATATTGGACAGATATTGAATCTTGTGTTGTTTTTATCTAAAGAAATGCCAGACATTAAAATAGACGACAATTGTCTCTTTGAAAAAATTAGAAGACTGAATGTATTTTAAATTCTGAAAAATTAATACAATGGGAAAATAAACACATTGAAATTGATAAGAGATGGGAGGAAATATTCAGCCATTTCAAAAATGAACATATTCCATGTGAAAATTTATTTATTCTTGTTCAATTTATGTTGTGTAGCCCTGGAACTAATGCAGCAGTTGAAAGGGTTTTTTCAATTGCTAATGATTTTTGGAAAAGTGAGAAATCGAGATTGAATGTTGATACTCTAGCTGTAGCACTTGCTGTAAAATTCAATACGAAGGATATTTCTTGTTCACATACTTCCAATATATTGTTAGAACATGATATACTGACAAAAAATATTCATTCAATGGAAAAGTACTCATTTAAATAATAATTAATAGGCATGTAAACATAATTACAATATAAAATGTTATTGTTACAAATGTTTTTATTATGCATTTATCATATTATAGTGTATTCTGTATTATTGTTGCAATGAATAAAATGTTTCTTTTATTTACGATATTTTTTTCTTCAATTTATTTGTGTCCTCCTTTTCATTGTAAAAAAGTTGGTCACCTTACCTTTAAGGATTATAAACTTGAGTCCCGTAAATCCAAAAATTCTAGAGAATTCCTAGAAGCCTAGCACTTGGACAAATCAGATATCAGTAGGCACATAGAGATAAACAACATTTGCAAGAGTAACACTATATCAGAAGTCTTCAAACTTGGGCCTTTTATGACTTGTGGTGCCTGGCTGAGGAATTCTGGGAGTTGGAGTTCACAAGTCATAAAGGGCCCAAGTTTGAAGACCCCTGCACTAGGCCAACAACCAAGCAGTGAACAACACCCCAATCAAGGAACTACTAACTCAGGACAAGCAAACAGTAAAACAATAGCCTCATCTAGGAACTACCAAGAACACTCCCATCAACACTGACTACTTGTATATTTAAAAAAGCCACAACCCCACTCCTTTCTAACACTGATGATTTTACCTAGTTGCGTAATGAAAAGCCTGCAAGAAAATGATCAAGCTCAGAGAGCATCAAGGACCCCTCAGTTCAGCCCTCAGCTACAAATATTCTCTGCTATTGATTATGCTCAGTACCTTGCAGCTTAGCCCAGGGGTAGGCCACCTTGGCTCTTTTATGACTTGTGGACCAACTCCCAGAATTCCTGAGCCAGCATGGCTCAGCTTGGAAACCTCTCCCTTTCCCCTCAGCATGGCTGGCTCAGGAATTCTGGGAGTTGAAGTCCATGAATCATAAAAGAGCCAAGGTTGCCTATTTCTGGCTTAGCCCAAGACCCTTAGATTTTTCACATGAGCTCAGTTATTGCTCAATGTGAATTACTTCACAATGCAGAATTATTACTTTCTGCAATGCTTAGTAGAGATTTCAGATCAGGGAACAATAGCATTGTTCATTCTAACTATTCATTTTAATGCTGATACTGGCTGTGTCTTTAAGAGAAGATTTGAAGCTACTTAATCTACATTAGTGTAGCTCTGATCTGTCCATTTATTAGGTCAATCCCAGCAACCAAGCAGTGCCAACCTTTCCATAGTGGGCATATATGGGAAATGAAGCAAACAAAATGGTATGCTATTAGTGTTTTTTTTCCCCTAAGAGAACATAATGGCTTTGAGACAACTACCGTAGATGAGTTTTTGCAGGTTTTACACAGGGGAACCCCAAACAGTTCAATTTCATTTTACCTCTATTACAAAACAAAGAATTGGATTTACTGGGAAAATAACAAGGGTGAATCAAATGTTTGAAAAATCACATCCAATTATTACCAACAACAAAATCAAGCCAATGCAGCATTATTATTATTGTAACCTATCTTAGCTCCTGTATAAGCAAAATTCCAAAGGTGTTTCACAACAAAATGCCCATTGAGGTTTGTGCTAACTGAGTCCTGGTTTGCAATAGTAAGAAAGGCAGGAATGGAAAATGTTATGTCCTGAGCCTGCTGAATCATTCAGCAAGCTCAGAAATGTTGCAAAGGGTCCTGGACAAACCACAAGGCTGCCCGGGACCAGACTGGCTGTCTCCAGCCTTGCATGCATGCGCAAGGTGCAAAAACAGCTTTGCGTTCATTGGCTGATGCTGGCCTTTGGAAGGACACTATAAAAGGCCTGTGCGCCATTTTTTCTGTTGCTGTTTGTTGGTGAATGAATAAAGAAGATTTGCTGTTCACAATACTTGTTTCCTTGCAATGCCTTTAACCCGCGAATTTAACCGAAAACTTCAAAATAAATCTAGGAGACATTCAATTGTTTTAAATCTATAAATGCACTAAACAACCAAATTATTCTTTATCTAAAGGTAAAGTTGCTCTTGATTTTTACTCAGTACATTAGTACTCATGTGTAGCCCTATTTGTTTTCTTGGTAAGTGTATGAAATGCTGGAATATTTTTCAAGTTCTTGATTATGATACAGCCTGCAATGATATATAAATATTCAATTTATGACCATAATTGAGCTTGGAATTATAGTTGTAAGTCATGCTAGTTGTTATGTCCCGAGCCTGCAAAAGCAGGCTCGGGACGTTGAAATGGTCCCGGGCTGTTGCAAGCTGCCCAGGACCAGACTGAGTGGCGCCACACATCAAAATGTGTGCTCTTCTTTCGCCATTGACTTGAGGACTCAACAATGGCGGTGAAGGTGGGATAGCTTACAAGATAAAGAAAGAAGACTTGTAAGGCTTACCCAAGGAGTCCTGGAGAAAGGAAGATGGCATTAAACTCAGCACCTGGCCTGCCAATACAGCGTCGCTGGAGGTAAGCTGCCTGATAGACCCCTTCCTAGAATAAGAAGCAAGGATGGCGAAGATAGGAAGATTGTCTGAATTCGATGTTACTCACCCAGAAAGATGGGAGTCTTATGTCGCTAGAGTAGAAAATTACTTTAGAGTGAATAAAGTTAGAGAAGATGGCTTGAAAGCCGCTACTTTGCTGTGTGTCTGTGGTCAAGATGCATTTGAGATTGCAGAAAATTTGGCAGCTCCTGCTCCTCTTGAGTCTGTCACTTATACAGACTTAAAGAAGTTATTGAAGGAACATTTTCAGCCCAAGTTGTCTGTCATAGCGTGGAGGCACATGTTTGAACAGAGGGATCAAAGAGTTGGTGAATCAGCCAAAGAATACATTGCAGCTTTGAGAAGAGCAGCTAAGCCCTGTGATTTTAAAGATTTAGAAGAAAGGCTGAGAGACCAATTTGTATGCGGGTTAAGGAACAGAGATTTGCAACAGAGACTCTTTGCAAAAAAAGACATTTCTTTCCAAGATGCTTTGAGAGAGGTCACTGCAGAGGAGGCAGCAAGTGGGGTGGTCAAGAACATGAGGCCCATCAGGAACAACCCAGAAGCAGTCTCCGTGCACCATGAGGGAGTCCATGAGAGCTTGGAGGAAGATCCTAAAGATGAGGTGGATCATCTCTACCCATCCAAAGAAAGGAAGCAGAGAGAAGGCAAAGAAAAGACTCCAGCTGTGTCCAAGTGCTTTGGGTGTGGAGGTGGCCACAAGAGGGCCGACTGCAGGTTCCATTCTGCAATCTGTAGAGCATGTGGAAGGCAAGGCCACATAGTATCTGTTTGTCTGGGTCATCAGAAGGCACAACCTCAAGAAGAATTGCGTCTGAAAGGTACCAGGGTCCCCAGCCAAAACATGGTGGGTTTCTGTGCATCACACAGGAGTATTTGTAGAACAGGCACACACAAACCACTTAAGAAGAAACTGTCACTTAAGGTGAGGTTACAAGGAGTTCCATTGGTTATGGAACTGGACACTGGGTCTGCTCTTTCAATCATTTCTATTCACACTTTCAGGAAGATTTGTAATAGCAGTGGGTTCCAGGCCAAACTTAGGCCATCCAATATAATCTTAACAGATTTTCAAAATTCCAAAGTGTGTGTAAAGGGGGAGGTCACCCTTACAGTACAACAGAAGGATTTTGAAGGTCCATTGGATGTATTGGTAGTTGGTAGTCTTATTGGACTCGATTGGTTTGAGGCCTTGGGAATCCAAGTTACAGGGCTACACAATTTGCAAACGTTAAGCCTAACAGAGGTCTGCAAAGAGTTTGCAGATGTATTCAGTCCACAGCTAGGATCTTACAAAGGGCCTCCAGTTTCTTTGAAACTTGACCCTACTGTCACTCCCATTAGGTGAAAGCAAGGAGAGTACCCTTTGCTCTTAAGGGGAAAATTGATGCTGAACTGGATAAATTGATCCAGCAAGGTATTTTAGAACCTGTTGATTCAAGTCCATGGGAAACCCCCATAGTTACGCCTCTCAAGGCTAATGGGGACATTCGCATCTGTGCAGACTACAAATGCACATTAAACAAGGCATTGCAACAGCATGTGTATCCTGTACCTGTAGTCAGCCATATTTTGGCTTCCCTCAAAGGGGGGGCGAGTTTTTGCAAAGTTAGATCTGGCACAGGCTTATCAACAGTTACCTGTTGATGAAGCTGCTGCTGAAGCACAGACTATTGTAAACTGTTGAGTCCGTGGCGGGAAAACAGACACGAGAAGCAGCTGGAGTTCTCAGTTTCTTTTATTCAGCGTTCAGCTTACAGGAAGATGGCTTCAGCCTCGCCCAAACGCCTCGCAGCCTCTTATATAGGCAACTCCCGGGTAAATGGGTTACTTTTCCCGCGCCAGCACCCGCGCATGCGCACGGCGCTGGCGACAGCCTGTCTGGTCCCGGGCAGCTTTGCACCTGCCCGGGACTGCCTGCAAACGCCCGAGCCGTTTGCAAGGCTCGGGACATAACACCCCTTTCCCCCGGGCTAAAACTACTACCAACATACAACATTTATTTTATATGACATTTTGCTCCCCAGTGCTCCCACTGATTACTGGCTTTTGCCTTGCCAGCAATGTTATGTAATCTTCTAGATACTTAGGAGATTTCTTTGCTCTCTGTGACCTTCTTAGCTCTGGGTTACTGGCATAAGTCCCCTGACTGGAGGGAGGCGTGAGCCTGTTCTCTCTATTGTGCCCTGGTGTCTTCCAAGGACTGTGCCCCGATGCCTGGCCTGCTTGCTTGCCCACCGGGCTCGTCAGGCCAGGGCTTCTGTTGCTTTGTGACCTGGTTGTCCTACCTAGCTGTAGACCCTCAGGCCCCTTGAAGTGATAGCCACTGCTGGGCGTCTCTGTAGAACCTCCTAGGTCAGTCCAAGACCTGTCAGGAGGCTGTCCATTCCCTGAACCCCATTCTGTGCTCGGGCTCGTGTGGGTTTCTGTACTTTCCCAAAACTCAGGTGTTCCCTGATTTGTGCTAGGGGTGTTGTAGTCGGGACTTGGTTCCTCGACTAGCTCTGTGTATGTTTGACCCCCTGTAGGATTTGGGGTAAGGTCAGGCCAACCTTGGGAACTGTGTGCCAGCTCTCTTGCGGGGAATGATTTGTTGGGATGCCCCCGGGTATCCTCCGTTGCTGGAGTGCTGTGTGATGTATGTGGAAAGTGAGTATGCCCCTGGGGTGACTCCCTGGCTGGAGTAGGCGTGAGTGCCTGTTGTGTGGGTAAGCTCCATAACTTCCTTTTCGGAGCAATTGCAGAATCCTGGGATGGGCCGTTTGTGGCTCCCTCAGCGGAGATGAGCAGTAGCTCTTGCCCTTCCCTTTGCTCCAAAGGGTCCCCCTCCCCCCCTGGAAAAGACCCAGGAGTCTCATCAGAAAAGTCTCGCCTAGAGCGAAGTTGGTCGATGTGCCGATGCAGGACACGACCGTTGTCCAGGGCAACCTCGTAGGAGAGAGGACCTGTGATCCTGGACACAGAAGCGGGGACCCATGTATGACCAGGCCCGTAATTGCGAGCCCAAACCGGGGCACCCACAAGTAGTTGTCTAGGTGCCCTAGGATGTGAGGTAGATGAAGGCAGTCTGTCCGGATGCAACCGGTCAAGTCTAGTAGTAAGTTGGCGCCCCCAACGAAGTTCAGCTGGACTTCTCCCTGTAGAAGTGGACGGTGTGGTGCGATAAGAAAGGAGAAAGTCAGCCAACCTGTGATGCCAGTCCCCGTAGGTGAGTCTCTTCAAGGCGTCCTTTGCGATGCGCACCATGCGTTCAGCCATACCGTTGGTGGACGGGTGAAAAGGCGCAGACGTGGCATGACGAATCAGGTTTGCCTGTAAGAAAGCTTGGAATTCGGAGGAGGTGAATTGAGGGCCGTTGTCGGACACAATGACATCTGGCAGCCCGTGTGCAGCAAAAATCCCCCTCAGTACCTGAATAGTCTTTGCCGTGGTGGTGGATGAGACAGGCACAACCTCAAGCCATTTTGAATGGCTGTCAACAAGGACCAAGAAGAACTGGCCCTGAAAGGGCCCAGCGTAGTCAATGTGCACCCTAGACCATGGGGACTGTGTTTCCTCCCATCTATGCACAGGAGCTTGGGGCATCTCTGGGCGAGATCGTTGGCACAGGTGGCATGCGTGTACCTTAGCCTCAATATCTTTATCTAAAGCAGGCCACCACAAGTGGCTGCGTGCAAGAGCCTTCATACGAACAATGCCAGGATGACCCTCGTGGAGGGATTCTAAGACCCTAGTCCTCATTGAGGTGGGAATGACAACTCTGTTTCCCCAAAGCAGACAACCCTGAGAAAGGGACAGTTCGTTCCTTTTGGACCAGAAACTCTGAAACTCAGGACTAGGGCAGTGCTCAGGCCACCCGGACAGGACCCAGGAGCGGACACGTGAAAGTGTGTGATCTGTACCTGTTTCAGCGGTAACATCCCTGGCACTAAGAGGGAGCTCGGGCAAGGCTTGGATTGATAGAATGTTGACAGCTGGCGCGGGGTCAGCTTCTACTACTGGCAGAGGCAACCTACTGAGGCCATCAGCATGGCCCATTTCTTTCCCAGGCTTGTGGAGTAATGAAAAATCATATGCAGACAAAAAATAGACCACCTAAGCATTCTAGGGGAAATGATGTGGGGAGTCTGCTTACGTGTGGTAAACAGTCCCAGCAGAGGCTTATGGTCAGTGAAGACCGTGAAATGCCTGCCATATAGAAAATCGTGGAATTTTTTAATTCCAGCAACAACAGCCAGAGCCTCCCTGTCTATCTGAGCGTAGTTGCGCTCGGCAGAAGACAGTGTTCTGGAGTAGTATGCAATAGGAACCTGAGTTCCATCAGACCTGAGGTGACTCAGGACAGCTCCAACCCCGTAGGGGGACGCATCACAAGCGATGCACACAGGGAGAGACTCGTTGAAATGTGCAAGAACACTGTTAGAAGTGAGCAAGGCCTTGACTTCTTTAAAGCAAGCCTCATGTGCTTGTGACCACAGCCACACAGCTTGTTTGTCTAGTAGCCTGTGAAGAGGCTCAGCTACACTAGCTTTATGTGGAAGAAAAGAATTGTAGAAATTCAGGAGGCCTAGGAAGGCCTGAAGTTCGGCCTTAGACTTTGGCCTGGGTGCTTCTAAAATAGCAGTTAGTTTGGATTCAGCAGGATGAATCCCAGCAGCATCAATTTTGAATCCCAGAAATTCAGTAGAAGGCACCCCAATCTTGCATTTGTCTTTTCTGAGCTTGAGGCCTGATTTCCTGAATCTTAACAGGACAGCCCTCAGCCTTTCAGCTAGAATGTGTGTGGAGTCTCCTGCAATCAAGACATCGTCAAAGTAGGGGCAGACCCCTGGTATACCTCGTAGTGTGTTTTCCATTACGCTTTGGAAAATCCCAGGAGCGACATTCACTCCAAACTGTAGCCTTTTTACCTTAAAGGCTCCCCTGTGGGTCACAATGGTCTGAGCTATGGCAGCATCATCATCAACAGGCAGCTGTTGATATGCTTGAGCTAGGTCAAGCTTTGCAAAAACACGCCCCCCCTTGAGAGAGGCCAGGATGTGACTGACCACAGGAACAGGATAGGCATGTTGCTGCAATGCCTTATTGAGTGTGCATTTGTAATCAGCACAAATGCGAATGTCCCCATTTGCCTTTAGAGGCGTGACAATGGGGGTCTCCCACGGGCTGGAATCAACAGGTTCTAGGATTCCCTGTTGGATTAGTTTGTCTAATTCAGTGTCAATCTTACTTTTTAAAGCAAAAGGGACCCTTCTTGCTTTAATCCTAATGGGAGTGACAGTGGGGTCTAGCTTTAAGGACACAGGTGGTCCTTTGAATGTGCCCAGCTGGGGGCTGAAAACATCTGCAAATTCTTTGCAGACTTCCTGTAGGTCGAGTGTTTGTAAGCTGTTGAGTCCTGTGACGTGTATCCCCAGGGCCTCAAACCAATCGAGTCCTATGAGACTCGTTCGTTCACCCCCTACTACTAATAAGTCTAGTGGACCTTCAAAACTCTTGTATTGCACGTTAAGGGTGGCCTCCCCCTTAACACACACTCTTGAGTTCTGAAAATCTGTTAATACAATATCAGAAGGCCTTAACTTGGCCTTAGTCCCACTACTGGAACAAATCTTCCTAAATGTATGCAATGAAATAATGGAAAGGGCAGACCCTGTGTCTAGTTCCATAGATAATGGAACCCCTTGTAGCTTCACGTTGAGTGACAGCTTTTTCTTCATGGGCTTGTGTGTGCCTGTTCTACAGATGCTTCTTCGCGAAGCGCAAAAACCTACCCTATTCTGGCTGGGGAATCTGGTACCCTTCAGGCGTTCTTCTTGGGGTTGTGCCTTTCGTCGGCCCAGACACACAGCTGCAATGTGCCCTTGTTTACCGCATGCCCGGCAGGTAGCGGAGCGGAACTTGCAGTCGGTTCTCCTGTGGCGACCTCCACAGCCGATGCACTTGAGCGGAGCCGAAGAGCTTCCCTTCTGGTTCTCTTCCTTCGCAGGGTGTAGACGGTCGACTTCTTCGTCCGGATCCTCCTCGGAGTTTCGTCGGACGTCTTCCTGGTGCACGGACGCACCCTCTGCACTGCTTCTGATCGGCCGCATGTTCTTGACGGCGCCGCCTGCTGCTTCTTCTGCGGTGACTTCCCTTAAGGCGTCTTGGAAGGATAATTCTTCCTTGCGAAAAGTCTCTTTTGTAGCTCTCGATGCCTTAACCCGCACACGAATCGGTCCCTCAGTCGTTCCTCGAGGTCCTTGAACTCGCAGGGCTTGGCGGCCTTCCGTAACGCGGCGATGTATTCCTTGGCTGACTCACCGGACCGTTGATCCCTCTGTTCGAAGGTGTGGCGCCATGAGATAACGGACACCTTGGGGTGGAAGTGCTCCTTCAGCAGCTTCTTCAGGTCTGCGTAGCTTACAGACTCTACTGGGACAGGTGCTGCAAGGTTTTCTGCGATTTCGAAGGCGTCTTGGCCGCAAACGCAAAGCAGGGTGGCAGCCTTCAAGCTATCTTCCCTCACTTGGTTTGCCTTGAAGTAGTTCTCCATTCTGGATACGTAGGACTCCCACCGCTCTGGATGTGAGACGTCGAATTCTGAAAGCCTTCCGATTTTCGCCATCTTCGGATCTTCAGGAGACGGGTCTATCAGCCAGCCTACCCCCGAATGCGCACCGGAATGGCGGGCAGCTGCCGAGTCGACGCCGTTCCTCTTCCGCCGCTCAGGACTCCTTGGGTAAGCTTACACTTCTTCCTTTCCAGGTAGTGCAAGGCATCCCACCCTCGTCGCCAGTGTTGAGTCCGTGGCGGGAAAACAGACACGAGAAGCAGCTGGAGTTCTCAGTTTCTTTTATTCAGCGTTCAGCTTACAGGAAGATGGCTTCAGCCTCGCCCAAACGCTTCGCAGCCTCTTATATAGGCAACTCCCGGGTAAATGGGTTACTTTTCCCGTGCCAGCACCCGCGCATGCGCACGGCGCTGGCGACAGCCTGTCTGGTCCCGGGCAGCTTTGCACCTGCCCGGGACTGCCTGCAAACGCCCGAGCCATTTGCAAAGGCTCGGGACATAACATAAACCATAGAGCGGCATTCAAAGTCAAGAGACTACAATTTGGAGTAAATGTAGCTCCTGGAATTTTCCAAAGTGTTATGGAGAACACTCTGAGAGGTATTCAGGAGGTTTGCCCCTATTTTGATGATGTCCTTATTGCCACTCAGAATTTAGCTGAGAGGTTAAGGGCTGTTTTGCTTTGTTTCAGAAAAACAGCCTAAAACTTAAAAAAGATAAATGCAAGATAGGAGTTACTTCTACAGATTTCCTGGGATTCAGAACAGATGCCAGGGGTATTCACCCTGCTGAGTCTAAATTAAAAGCCATACAGCAGGCTCCTAGGCCTAAGTCTAAAGCTGAGTTACAATCATTCCTAGGCCTCTTGAATTTTTACAACGCTTTCCTACCTAACAAGGCTAATGTAGCAGAACCACTTCATAGGCTTTTAGACAAGCAGGCAGTTTGGCAATGATCCCAAGTACATGAAAAAAGCTTCAATGAGGTCAAGGCCTTGCTTACGTCTAATGATGTGCTTGCACATTTCAATGGGGTGGGGGTTGTACTTAGCCACTTAAGAGCTGATGGGACTCAGGTTCCTGTTGCATATTACTCCAGAACTTTATCATCTGCTGAGCGAAATTACGCTCAGATAGACAGAGAAGCCTTGGCCATTGTAGCTGGAATTAAAAAAATTCCATGATTTTTTATATGGCAGACATTTCAAAGTCTATACTGACCATAAGCCTCTGTTGGGGTTGTTTACCACTAACAAACAAACTCCCCCTATCATCTCTCCTAGAATGCTGAGATGGTCTATCTTTTTGTCAGCCTATGATTTTTCATTGATTCACAAACCTGGCAAGGAAATGGGCCACGCTGATGGGCTAAGTAGATTACCTCTGCAACTGGTAGAGGCTGACCCTGACCCTGCCATCAATATTCTCTCCATTCAGGCGTTGCCTGAGTCTCCCCTAAATGCCAGGAATGTGGCTGCTGAATCAGCCACAGATCTCACGCTTACTCGTGTGCTTTCATGGGTTTTGTCTGGATGGCCTGAGAGTTGTCCAGGTACTGAGTTCCAAAGCTTCTGGCTCAAGAAGCATGAGTTATCCACTTTTCAGGGTTGCCTGTTGTGGGGCAGCAGAGTAGTTATTCCTACCTCATTGAGACCTAGAGTCTTGGCCTCTCTCCATGAGAGTCATCCTGGCATTGTCAGGATGAAAGTGCTTGCGCGCAGCCATTTATGGTGGCCAGGATTAGACAGGGAAATAGAGGCCCAAGTGCATGGATGCCACTTGTGCCAGCGTTCACGCCCTGAAATGCCTCAGGCCCCTGTGCATAGATGGGAGGAGACACAGTCACCTTGGTCTAGGGTGTATGTAGATTACGCTGGGCCCTTTCAGGGACAATTCTTCTTGGTTCTTGTTGACAGCCATTCAAAGTGGCTTGAGGTTGTTGCTGTCTCTTCCACTACTGCTGCCAAGACCACTCAAGTACTAAGAGGGATTTGTGCTGCTCATGGCCTTCCACATGTTCTGGTTTCAGACAATGGTCCTCAATTCACTTCTTCCAAGTTTCAGGCTTTTCTGCAGGCCAACATGATTCATCATGCAACTTCGGCGCCCTTCCACCCTTCCACCAATGGTATGGCTGAACAGATGGTTCGCATCACCAAGGATGCTCTCAAGAAACTGACTTACGGGGACTGGAATCACAGGTTGGCAGATTTTCTTCTTGCTTACCGCACCACACCTTCTACTTCCACTGGGAAGAGCCTGGCAGAACTTTGCTGGGGGCGCAGACTGATCACCAAACTTGACAGGCTGCATCTGGACAGGGTGGCTCCTCGGGTTTCTCAACCAAGGACACCAAGGTGTCTGCAAGTGGGTGCCCCGGTATGGACCTGGAACTATGGGCCCAGTCACCTGTGGATTCCGGCGGTAGTATGCAAGGTCACTGGTCTATTGTCCTACAAGGTTTCCCTGAATGACAGTCGTGTCCTTTGGCGGCATATCGATCATCTGCGTACGAGACTGAATTCTCCCTCTTGAACTCCTGGGTTTTCTCGGGGGGGAGGGGGACCACTGTGGGCAAAGGGAAGGGTGTTGGCAGCAATCAGGGGCAAACGGAGAGACGGAGGAAGGCCTTTCCCAAGGTTCCGCAAGTGTCCCTAACAGAAATTCAGGGGAACAAGGAACAATACAGGCACCAGTACTTACTCCATCCAGGGAGTCATCCAGGGGGCATACTCATTATTCACAACCTCACTACAGCACTCCAAGCAGGGAGAATAACCGGGAGCATCCAAACAATCCAAATAACACAAGAGAACTGGCATCTAAACAAACAAGCTGGCCCAATGCTGCTACTGCTCCCAAAAGGAAGTCTGCATACAGGGAGGTAGTCAGAGAGGCAAATCCTGATTCTGGTACCTCCGGCATAGAATGGGGGGCAACTGAGTACTGGGGCACCGCAGAAACCCTAGACAACCCAGTTATGGGGCTTGGGAGTGAAGGGATGCATTCCCTTGATAGGTCCATTGTGGACTTGGAGAGTACCACAGAATCGCCAAATATTGGTGGGAACATAGAGGGGCCCTATAGCCTACAGTTAGGCAGATCAACTAGGTACAGTAGGGAGCAAAGTCCTGGTCTGACGAGCCCGGTGGGCAAGCAAGCAGACCAGGCAACAAAACCCAGGTCACGGGGACCACCAGGGCTTAAAAGAGAGGGCAACTCCACTACAATCACTGCACAGGATGGTCAAGGGAGTTCTCAAAATCTGAGGAGGTCACAGAGGATTAAAAGATCTCCCAAATACCTGGAAGATTTTGTGACATTGCTGTCAAAGCAAGGGAAGTGAAGAGGGTGCCTGCTGTTGGGTGAACTTGGAATTGTGAGTCTTTGGGCACTTAATTCCAAAATAATAGCATGGTACCATGTTATAGAGTGGCTAGTAAGTAGCTGCAACAGTTGTGCGGTTCCATAAGGGATAGCACATCACGTCCATTTGAAGATCGCGTATACCTATCTATATAGGTTCCTTAAGTTTCATCTGGGGGGGAAGGGGTGTTGCAACAGCCCGGGATGTTGCAATGGTCCCGGGCTGTTGCAAGCTGCCCAGGACCAGACTGAGTGGCGCCAGCCTGCACGCATGCGGCACCATTCTTTGTGATCTTTTTGCCCGGGGATTCTATTTAGAGGCAGAGAGGCCTGCAAGCCTCTGAGTTGTGTCGGAGAGAGCTGAAGAGAATAAAGGCTGTTACAACCATCAGAATATGTGCTTTTCTTTTGCCATTGACTCGAGGACTCAACACTAGTCATTAAGCAGATCACCATGTGATCATGCCTGATTTTCTGCAGCAGTCATTAAGCAAATCCATTCTTCAGTGGGTGTTTTTTTTTTCCAGAACTGCATGATTCATTTAACAACTTCAGTGATTTGCTGAATAACTGTGGTAATAAAGGTTAAAAAAACCCAGCTGTGACTCATTTAATAACTGCCTTGTTTACCAGTGGAAATTCTGGCCCCAATTGTGGTTATAAGTTGAGGTCTATTTGTATCTTGCTTCCCTTATAATTACATTACTGCAATGGGATCTGCATATGAAGCTATTCCTGGAACATTTGAATCAAGGTTATATTATAATAGCTAACCTTCCAACTGAGATATGATATCAGCACTATATTATCTCCCTGTTGAACAAATTTGCACTAATTGCCAATTGCTTTTAAGATATAATGGCTTTATCCTTTAACGTTCTACATTATTGGGCCTGAATATCTGAATATGCCTACCTGGATATTATCATTTGAATGGGATGTCCTTTGAAAAATACTGCCTATTCTCAGAAGCTTATTTGGTGGGTCTGAAGGACACAGCTCTGATATTGCTCTAAAACCATGGAAACACAGGCTCCATCAGCACTTGAGTTTGATGGACATTCTCGCCATTTTCCAAAAAAAGTCTTCAGCTAAGTTCAATAAGGAGTTAATGAAGGGCAAGGAAAAGTTACTATACCAATAGAAGAGAAATTTGTAGCCTGGGGTTGAATTGTGGGGTCCTTGGTGCTCTCTGAACTTGGTTGTTTCCTTGCAGATGTTTCATTACTCAACTAGGTAACGTCATCAGTGCTAGAAAGGAGTGGGGTTTGCTCAGTGGTGAGATTCAAATAATTTAACAACTGGTTCTCTGCCCTAATGGCCCTTTTAAGTATAAAAAACCAATATACCGAAAGGTAGTTTATTATTTCATGCATTTAATACTTAAATAGGAACAATAAAAGAGGTACACAAAACTAGATTATGTTACCATGTTTTCCCCAAAATAAAACTAGGTCTTATTTTTTTTTTTTAACCAAAAGACCCATTAGATCTTATTTTCAGGGAATGTCTTACACTACAGCAGGACATGGCCTGCACATGCGGTGGCAGCCCAAGGCCAAAGTGCTGGCAGAAGGCCGGAGGGTCAGGGAGGGTGCTGAAGCAAGCCGGTGTCCTACCCGCAGCACCCATGCTGGTTGCCTCTTCCCTGCCGAGCTGGAATGCCGCTGTGTTTACCATAAGTGCCGATAGCAGTAGATGCCAGCCTTCCCTCTGGCAGGCCTGGGCAGCTGCCAGAGAACAACGGGCCTGTTTTAGGCCTGGCGCCCTTAGGGGGTTTGTCCTTTCACTCCCCTTCTGCTGGTGCTTTTGGCCACCTGGTCTTCTGCACAGCTCTGCCCACACAGCCACCAAAACACCAGGTGGAATGCCAGAGTTGGAAAGCGTCACATTTCTCTGCCACCGTGGAGCTGGAGAGCTTGCCTCACCCACCACTGCTCAGATGACCTCCCTTCCCAAAGCATTTCTTTGCTAACCTTTTTTCCAGCTCTCATGCACTCTGCCACCACTGTGGGCAGTTCCACAAGTTCCAAAAGAAGTTTGTGGGATTAAAAAAAAAAAAAGTTCAGTCAATCAATTCCAACTTTGCAAGATCTTGTTTTTTTGCAAGAAGTTGGAATTGATTGAACTTTTTTTTTGTCCCACAAACTTCTTTTGTTTGTGGACTACCTGCGGCGGTGGAGGAGCATGTCAGAGCTTGCCCCACCACTGCTGCCCAAATGCCCATGTGCCCGCTTGCCACATGCTTGCCCTGTGTTAGCCATGTTCTCTATAGTGCGCTGCAGCTGATCCGAGGCATGAAGAGCATAGCTGATGCGGAGCAAACGTGTAGCAGGTGCACACAGACTCTGCTGTTTTCAGCGACGCTTCAGTGCCTGACTAGCCAGGATGGCCCCACTTCTCACTCTGCCGCTTTTCCTCTTTCTTCTCACCAAGGTGGCTGGCCAGGCACCGGTTGCTGAAAACAGTGGAGTGTGTGCATGTGCCTGCTACACACTCATCTATCAGCCATGCTCTCCACGCCTTGGATCAACTGCAGCACACCCTGGAGAACTATCATGACCCCTCCCACCATCCCTGACCCTTCTATATAAACAGACAGCAAACGCCACTCCCTTCTAGCAGTGATGATGTTACCTAGTTGGGTAACGAAACATCTGCAAGAACCTCACAAACATTATATCTTTGGAACTGAACCATAAACAAATCAGGCAGAATTAAAACAAATGTGTAATTGGATTAGCCAAGGGTGGGTTTGCATGCTATTAACCATCTATTTTAGTTTTTGGTCTTTAACTTCGTTGGATGTGATTTGGTATTCTTACCCTATTTTTAGCTGCTATCCTACTTGATTATCCTTTCTGAAGAGAAAGCAAACAAGTAAATAATCAATAAAATGAATGCTACATGTTGCATGCATTTTTAGATGAAATAATGCTTTCAGTTAAATATTGTTTTAAAAAAAGAATGACAACTTGTTCTAAGAAGTGTAAATGAAGCCACTGTTAATTTGTTAGCTAATGCTACAGCTGTTTTAGGTTTGATCAATATATATTGAACTATCACAATTTATGGAATTTTCTCCCAAATAAAATTTTCCTTTGTTGAAGTTTTTACAGCTAAGCAGCCAATTTTTTTCGATCTTTTCTCTTGTTCTCTGAGTACAAGAATGCTAAATTTTTAAACGCCGGTCAATGAAAAGGCAAATCTCTGAAGTGCTGTGCTAGTATTTCCCACCACGGGTGTGTGTTTCCAAATATTTCCAAGAAACGGAGTGTATAATTTGCTCATATTCAAAAGTGGGAGTGCAATGCGTTGATATGCTCATCTGTTCCGCTTTCTGTCTGTATAATAAAGCATAAGAATTAATTGTAGATTTTTTTAAACTACATAAAGGCTAAAAGAAAAAGAATAGAATTTCAGATCTGAAAGCATCCAGTATCAATTCTATCCTAAAGACAAGGCTATTTCACCCCAGGTCAATTAATTTAATATTCTCTAAACCTCAGTGAGACCCCTGAATAATGAATATTTTTAAATGAAATAAGGAGGCAACAGAATATTATCATGAAAGGCAATATCTTCTGACAAGATTGTATAGTCAACTCTATCATTATTTTATTCTCTGTAAACTCTGAGCTGCTATAATCTTATTTGAATTTTTAGTTATTTGGATTTAATAAGCTGGTTCCAGAATGCCATCTTTGAAACCAGCATGCTAAATAGGATCAAAATTATACTGATTAACAGAGGGATTTGAAGACTAGCGTAATATTTGGGCTAACCTGTTAACTTATTTTTTATTTTATTTTTTATATATATTAGATGTTAGGTCAATTCGATTATTATAGACCTCCTCATCTGAAATATATGTTTAAATAATATATTTTTCTTGTTAAAGAAGGAGGAGAAAGTTTATAAATATTTAGACCCATTATGTAAGGGGAGGAAAATTTATCAGGTTTTTTTTAATTTTATTTTTAGCATCAACCAGGGTGAATTTTTCATATGTTTAATGTTGGATGTTTTGGTCATTTTTTTGCCCCCTTTTTTTCCTTTTATGTACACATTTTTTCTTTTTTTTCTTGTTATTACTGTTGGATGTATTTTTTTCTGTTTTGTATTTCTGTTTTGCATTTTGTTTCTATTGGTAAAACATAACAAATATTTATACGGAAAAAAATTATACCATGTTCTGAAATCCAACTTGGTGGTTAAATTATTAGTGTTACTGCCGGAAGAATTTTTGAAGCTCAGGGTTGAATTGACGATATTACCTAGTTGGGTAATGAAATGTTTGCAGAAAACAAACAAGCTCAGAAAGTACCAAGGACACCAGTACATTAGTGTCGCATGAACAAGAGCAAAAACTACTAAAAGTGTGGGACTACTGTTAAAAAGCCTAGTTTTACACAACATGATGGGCTTGTTTCAATAACTAGCTGTTTAACCCTGCAGGGATAATAATAATAATAATAATAATAATAATAATAATAACAACAATAACAACAACAACAACAACCACCCCCAGTGAGGCACTACCTTGACGTGATTGTGGGGCTTGAGTACTCTGAGGAAGATGAGAGCTATGCCAGAGGTTCAACCATACTGGACAGGTCTCATCAGAGGAGTCAGACAAAGAGTGTCTCTCCCATAAAAAATATGGTGAGATGTAAATTTCAGAATGCCATACCGGCTCGGATGTCGCCCGGGTTAACAAGGTCTGCGCTAGATATTGGAGTTCCTGGATATCTGGTGAAAAATGGGTTACAGAACTCAGGACTGTTGGCTGAGCAACCAGGGCTAGCAGATGCAGAACTACTGGAAGAAAAGATGTTTATCCGTCGCAGATACACAGTGATTGAAAACAAAGAAATAATGATCTGTTACTATAGATCAAGTCCAACAAGGATATCTAAAACGAATGCACCAGTTCTGGAAAGAACAACATCCAGAATCAGAAATAATAGAACAGAGACTAGCAGATCAACGCAGATTTATAATACGAAATAAAGTATTCACAGAAACAGAATTGGACGAACTGCAAAGGTTTACCCAGGGCAAAGAAATCAAAGCCTTACCAGAAGTAATTCAGAATGTAGAGGCAAACCAGGGGGAGTTGGCAGTGAAGGAATCCAGCAGAGATATACAACTGTTCTCATTTGGAAACCAGGCACCTCTTCCTCAGGAAGAACAAAACCCTCTAACTAAAGAAATAAAAGAATTGAAACAAAGAATAACTGAGCATCTAGAACAGCACAAAAACAACAGAATAAGGCTACCTGCATTGAAGCTTGTTCCAAAGAAACAGCTAGCACAAGCATTAAAAGATGCAAATACTGCAATATCAAGTATAAGCACCAATTCACTGCAAGAAACAAACCAACTAATGTACAGCACAGCTGCAGTTATAACTGAATACCTGGGATGCAAAATCAACAAAGAAGAAAAACAAACAAACAGTGCACCAGAAAAATGGAAGGTTAGACTAGAAAATAAGATCAGCAAGTTAAGATCACGTGCAAGCATGCTAGAGCAGATGAAAGAAAAGAAGCTGAGGAACAAGAAGACCAAAGAATATCTAATCAAGAAATACCATTTAGAAACAAGGAAGATCAAGGAAGCACTGGAAATAATAAAGCAACAAATAACAGCTATAGCCAGGAAAATCAGTAGATATGAAGCTCGAATTGCAAACTATAGGGAGAACCTCCAATTTCAATCCAATTAGAAACGTTTCTACCAATCCATTAATGGAGAAACTGCAGTGAATCAGTCAGTACCTGACAAAGAAGAAACAGTGCAGTTCTGGAAGCAGATATGGGATAACCCAAAGAAATACAACAAGGATGCGGCTTGGTTAAAAGAGGTGGATGCAAATAAAACAGAAGTTGAAATGAAAGAACTAGTAATAACAACAAAAATGGTAGAAAAAAGAGCAAGGAAAATCAAAAATTGGTCAGCCCCAGGTGAAGATGAACTGCATGGGTTTTGGTTGAAACATCTAACTGTTATACACCCACTCATTGCCAAGCAGTTCAACAATATACTACAAGGAGGAGAAATTGAAAAGTGGCTAACAACTGGGAAAACCTACCTAATAATGAAAAATCCAGCAAAAGGGGCAACACCAGGCAACTACAGGCCAATTACCTGCTTACCAACAACTTTCAAATTACTAACTGGTGTGGTAGCTGATGCAGCACAACAGCATCTAGTTGAAAACAATCTCTTTCCACCTGAGCAGAAAGGAAACTGCCCCAATAGCAGAGGAAGAAAAGATCAACTCCTAATAGACAAAATGATTTGGAAAACTGCAAGAGAAGGAAGACCAACCTGAATGTGGCATGGATTGACTACAAAAAGGCATTTGACTCTCTGCCACATGATTGGATAATAAAGTGCCTAGAAATAACAGGAGTCAGTAGAAACATCAGAAAATTTATGCAAAGATCAATGGCACAATGGAAGACACAGTTGCAGATCAATGGTGAGAGACTGGGAGAGGTTAATATCATATATTTGTATATATAGCCAAGATATTGTTATGGAGTTTGGCTTGGACAAATGTGCCACACTTACTATCAAACAAGGAAAAGTAGTGAAAACTGAAGGAATCAAGATGCCCCACGAAAATAACATTAAGAGTCTGGATGAGGAAGAGTACTACAAATACTTGGGTATCCTTCAAGCTGACAACATCAAGCACACTGAAGTCAAGAAAAAGATTAGAGGTGAATACATCAAGAGAGTGAAGAAGATCTTAAAGTCCAAACTCAATGGAGGAAATACCATAAAGGCAATCAACACCTGGGCAATTCCAGTCATTAGGTACACAGCTGGAATAGTGGACTGGACTCAAGTAGAACTAAAAGCAATGGATAGGAAGACCAGAAAAATAATGACAATGAATCATGCCCTTCATCCACGCAGTGACATTGACAGACTTTATCTACCAAGGCAAATAGGTGGGCGTGGAATGCTACAAGTACATCAGATGGTTGAAGAAGAAAAAATGGCTTTGGAAGAATATCTGAAGAACAATGATGAAGATGCACTGAAATTAGTATATCAGGAAGGCTTACTGACTACTGGAGAGACCAAACTGGCCTACAAGAAAGACCAAATGAAGAACAGAATAGAGGCATGGGAAGACAAAGCACTACATGGCCAATACATTGAAAAAAATAGCTGGGAAAGCAGATAATAACAAGACCTGGCAATGGCTAAGAGCAGGAAAATTGAAGAAAGAGACCGAGGGACTAATTCTGGCTGCACAAGACCAAGCCTTAAGGACAAATGCATATAAAGTCAAAATTGAGAAGACAGCAACAGACAGTAAGTGCCGCCTATGCAAAGAAGCTGAAGAAACAGTGGACCACTGGTAAGCTGTTGCAAGAAGATTGCACAAACTGACTACAAGCAGCGGCATGACAAAGTAGCAACAATGGTGCATTGGAAGATCTGCAAAAAATATCATTTGCCTGTAAGCAAAAACTGGTGGGATCATAAAATAGAGAAAGTCATAGAAAATGATAAAATTAAACTGCTCTGGGACTTCAGAATTCAAACAGACAAGCACCTGCAACATAACACCCCAGACTTAACAATTGTCGATAAGAAAGACAAAAAAGTCTGGATAGTGGACGTGGCAGTGCCTGGAGACAGCAGAATAGACGAGAAAGAACTGGAGAAGATAACAAAATACAAAGACCTACAAATAGAAATAGAAAGACTGTGGCAAAAGCAAGCAAGGGTAGTACCAATAGTGATAGGCTCCTTGGGTGCAATCCCAAAACAACTGGAGCACCACTTGAACACCATTGGCATTGACAAATTTGCTATTAGCAAATTACTAGGAACTGCTTCCATCCTGCGACGATATCTGTAATACCATCAAACATACACATCTGCCTATCCCAGGTTCTGGGTAAGGACTCGATAGGTAGACACAATGCCAAATCCAGTCTGAACATCTAGCTGACTGTGCAATGATCCATAATAATAATAATAATAAAGTTGAAAGGGACCTTGGAGGTCATCTAGTCCAACCCCTGCTGAGGCAGGAAACCCTATATCATTTCAGACAAATGGCTGTCTAATCTCTTTTTCAAAACTTCCAGTATTGGAGTATTCAGCGCTTCTGGAGTCATGTTGTTCCGCTGGTTAATTGTTCTAACTGTCAGGAAGTTTCTCCTTAATTCTAGGTTGCTTCTCTCCTTCATTATAATAATAATAATAGTAAAATTGGAAGGGACCTTGGAGGTCATCTAGTCCAACCTCCTGCTCAGGCAGGAAACCCTATACCATTTCGGACAAATGGCTGTCCAGTCTCTTCTTAAAAATTTCCAGTGTTGGAGCATTCACCGCTTCTGGAGGCAGGTTGTTCCACTGGTTAATTGTTCTCACTGTCAGGAAGTTTCTCCTTAGTTCTTGATTGCTTCTCTCCTTGATTAGTTTCCACCCGTTGCTTCTTGTCCTGCCTTCAGGTGCTTTGGAGAATAGCTTGACTCCCTCTTCTTTGGGGCAGCCCCTGAGATATTGGAACACTGCTATCATGTCCCCTCTTGGCCTTCTCTTCATTAAACTAGACATACCCAATTCCAGCAGCCATTCCTTATATGCTTTAGCCTCTAGTCCCCTAATCATCTTTGTTGCTCTTCTCTGTACTCTTTCTAGAGTCTCAACATCTTTTTTACATCTTGGTGACCAAAACTGGATGCAGTATTCCAAGTGTGGCCTTACCAAGGCATTGTAAAGTGGTATTAACACTTCACGTGATCTTGATTCTATTCCTCTGTTAATGCAGCCTAGCACTGTGTTGGCCTTTTTGGTAGCTGCAACACACTGCTGGCTCATATTTAGGTGATTGTCCACTTGGATTCCGAGGTCCCTCTCACAGTTACTACTATTGAGCAAGGTACCCCCTATACTATACCTCTACATTTGGTTTTTCTTGCGTAAATGTAGAACCTTGCTTTTTTCACCATTGAATTTCATTTTGTTAGATAGTGCCCAGTGTTCAAGTCTGTCCAGATCCTCCTGTTGTTGTGGTTCCAGCTAATGAAACATTCCAAAGAACTTCCAGGCATTTATTTTCCTAAAGGTCTTTTATTGTTACAAAATGTCAGCACAGGCACAACGGAGGGATGCTAGAATCTAAGTTCTCTTCCTCTGAGCAGTTAAATTATCAGCATGTTCCCTCCCTAAATTAGCTGTCATATCTCACATTATCCAATTAGTGTGAAGGTCAAATGTTTTCTTCCTCTTTCTTTCCTGGGCTTACCCCCAACGCCCCTTCTGTTCTTTATTAACCCCATATTTACCAAATAATTCTGCACATTGTCAAAAGCAAGAATATACAATATTTGCAGCGTTGACACCTGTATCCTAAGCCTGTCTTCTGGAGTGTTGGCTATTCCTGCCAGCTTGGTGTCGTCTGCAAATTTGATGATTTCCCCATCTATCCCTTCATCCAAATTGTTGATGAAGATGTTGAAGAGCACTGGGCCCAGAACAGAGCCCTGGGACACCCCACTACACACTTTCCTCCATGAAGATGTGGTTCCATTGAGGACCACTTGCTGGATCCATCTGGTGGCGATGCTGTCTACCCCACATTTTTCTATCTTATCAAATAGTAGGTTGTGATCTACTTTATCAAATGCCTTAAGTCCAAGTAAATTATGTCCACAGCATTCCTCTGATCCACTAATTTTGTCACTTGGTCAAAGAATGCAAAGATTAGTTTCCATCGGTTGCTTCTTGTCCTGCCTTCAGGCGCTTTGGAGAATAGCTTGACTCCCTCTTCTTTGTGGCAGCCCCTAAGATACTGGAACACTGCTATCATGTCCCCCCTTGTCCTTCTCTTGATTAAACTAGACATACCCAATTCCAGCGACTGTTCTTTATATGTTTTAGCCTCCAGTCCCCTGATCATCTTTGTTGCTCTTATGTGGACATTAATCCACACAAGAAGCATCACCAGGGGTACTAACACTATTATAAACCAAACCTTGTAAGTCTGAAAATATTTCAGAAAATAAGAAGGGTCCCTTCTGAAATGCTTCCCATAACCTCCTTCCTTCTGTGAGCTATTTGTCACATGATGCTTGTTCAGTCTGCATCTCTTCTTCCTGTCTCCCAAGGATTCTCCATCACATTAGCCTATCTGTGCTGGGTATTATACCTCTCCAATCCGTTCTACAGAGGTACTTTTCAATCTACAATAGCTTGCTTAGCAGTCATTTTGAAGTTACAACTAAACTGTAAAAGAGGACATATGAGCTGGACTCAGTGAGCTAACAAACTTCAAGTGCTCAGCAACATCACTTGTTTACGACTGTTTGTAGCGCCCCGTGATCATGTGACTGCGTTTTATAACAATTTTGCCAAAAATTGACACTTCCATCCAGTTTTTGCAAAATATGCCCACAGTAAATATTGATTCAGTTAATGACCATGGATTCACTTAACAACCCATGGTGACTTGGTTAATGACTATCACAAAAAGTATCATAAAGTGGTTCAGTTGTATGACCAAACTGTTTTATGACTGTCATGACATACAAGCATAATTGTCCCAAAGATGCTTTTTCAGGAGGCAATTGGACTTTCTTTTTTTAAATATATATTTTATTGATTTTTTTAACATAACCACTGGTCTTTCTTGTTTGTCTTTGAAGATGTTTCACTTCTCATCCAAGAAGCTTCTTCAGCTTTGCTGGATGGTGGGGAATAGAAGGATTTATATTCCTTGCAGACAGCTGGTCATTTGCATTCTTTTTGAATGATGCAAATGACCAGCTGTCTGCAAGGAGTATAAATCTTTCCATTCCTCACCATCCAGTCTTTAACTATCCTTCAACTGGGAGACAAACTTTGCACCAAGTAGAAGATCAAACAGGTTCCTTACAAACCTAGCAGACAACTTTGTCTCCCAAAAAGTAGAAAAGGGAACTAGAGTATCAACCATATTGGACTTAATTCTCACTAAAAGAGTTGAAATGATAGAAGGTCTTGAAGCTACAGGAACCTTGGGGGGGGGAGTGATCATGCAATATTGGAATTTAACATTATGCTAGCACAACCAATAGAACAAAGTCAAACTAGAGCAGTGGTTCTCAACCTGTGAATCAGGACCCCATTTGGGGTCGAACGACCATTTCACAGGGGTCGCCAAACAACGCAGTCCGCCATTTTTTCCCCCTTTTCCTTAGCTGTGCTACTCCCTTTTATTCTATTGGCTTTTGAAAGCCAATAGAATAGACTCTCTTGAATAGAGTCTAATTCTATTGGCTTTCAAAAGCCAATAAGAATTGTCCAGGCTGTCTCTGCCCTGCCGAGCCCGCCAAAAGTCCCATTCTGCAAATGGTGCTGCACCAGTTGAGTAGTCCTCGACTTACGACTGGTTGAGTAGTCCTCGACTTACGACCGGTTGGGGGTTGCGGCATTAAAAAGGTTGAGAACCACTGAACTAGAGTCTTGACTTTAAGAGAGCTAATTTCAATAAACAGATCATGCCAGACAATTTTTATTGCATTCTTTGACAAAATTAGTGGACCAAAGGAATGCTGTGGATATAATTTACTTGGACTTCAGTAAGGCATTTGATAAAGTAGACCACCATTTACTACTTAATGTGGGTTAAACAGCATCACCACCAGATGGATTGGTAGCTGGCTGACCGGCCATAGTCAGCATGTAGTTCTCAATGGAACTGTATCTACATGGAGATGTATTTAGTGGGGTACCCCAGGGTTCTGTTTTAGGCCCAATACTCTTCAACATCATCATCAAATTTGCAGATGACACCAAACTGACACTTCTAGAAGATAGGCTTAAGATACAGAAGGATCTCGACAGACTTGAACATTGGGCGCTATCCAACAAAATGAAATTCAATAGTGAAAAAAGTAAGGTTCTACATTTAGGCAAGAAAAACCAAATGCACAGGTACAGTACAGGTGGTACCTTGCTCAATAATAGTAACTGTGAGAGGGATCTTGCAGTCCTAGTAGACAATCACTTAAATATGAGCCACCAGTATGCTGCAGCTGCCCAAAAAACCCAACACACTCCTAGATTGCATTAACAGAGGGATCACCTGAAGTGTTAATCATGTGAAGTGTTAATATCACTTTACAATGCCTTGGTAAGACCGCACTTGGAATACTGCATCCAGGTTTGGTCACCACGATATAAAAAAGATGTTGAGACTCTAGAAAGAGTACAGAGAAGAGCAACAAAGATGATTAGGGGACTGGAGGCTAAAACATATGAATGGTTGCTGGAATTGGGTATGTCTAGTTTAACGAAGAGAAGGACTAAGTGTGACATGATAACTCAGAGGTTGCCACAAGGAAGAGGGAGTGAAGCTATTCTTCAAAGCACCTGAGGGCAGGACAAGAAGCAATGGATGGAAACTAATCAAGGAGAGAAATAACCTTGAGCTAGGGAGAAATTTCCTGACAGAACAATTAATCAGCGGATGCTCCAACACTGAAAGTTTTAAAGACGAGATTGGACAACCATTTGTCTGAAATGATACAGGCTTTCCTGCTTGAGCAGAGGGTTGGACTAGAAGACCTCCAAGGTCCCTTCCAACTATTCTATTCTATTCTATTCTATTCTATTCTATTCTATTCTATTCTATTCTATTCTATTCTATTCTATTCTATTCTATTCTGCAGTCTTTAAGCCAGCTTTTCCCATTGACTTTGCTTACTAGAAGCCAACTGAGAAAGTCATAAATGGCTGTAGTCTCAGAATGCTGCAACAATTGTAAATACATGCTAGATACCAACTAAACTATGACCATGGGAATGCTGTGTTGGTTGTTAGTGTAAGAACTGGTTGTAAGTCACAGTTTTTAGTGCCATTGTAACAATGGACAGTCACTAAATGAATGGTTATAAGTCAAGGACTACCTGTATAGTTTTTATGGGTTGTTTTTACAGCAAGATAGCATTCAGAGATTGTTGATAACATTTTGGGGTCCGGGGGATTGCAAAGTTTTCATTAATAAGCTTTTTGAATAACTTCATACAAATAAAAGGCTGAGATCGCATCGCTGGTACCCATCAGCTGGGCAAATTTGTAAACAGGGAATGACCTCACTGCTGCCCATTTCTCACAGCCAGGAAGTCACACAGCCTTTGTGCTATATAGGAAAGATTTATGCCTCTCTGCACTTTCCATCTACCTAAAGCAAATTAACATCAGGGTGCTGCAATAATGAAAATAGCAGGACGATGTTCACGAAGGCAAGAACGTTCTGAAATAGTCTGAGAAATGAATAGCCTCCAATTAATATGTGCATTGAGTAATAAATTCATTGTTCAATCTGCAGACGAGGAGCTCAAGAGACGTTTGATATGTCGCACACGTTAGACAGGATCTTGCCAGCTCACTCAATTGATGGAGGTTTATGGAGATCACGTCAAGCCTCCTTCAGTTTTTGTTGTTTCTTCTTGTGGCATAGATTTCCTTCTCTTATCACAGCCTTAAGGATTCACCCTGCATATACCCACCCAGGGAAAGAAAATAAATATCTCTGTTTCTCAGCCTGAGAAAGAGCTGGAGAAAACGGACGAAAAGAGCAAAAATCCCATTAAATGGTCTCCATGAGCATTATGAATGCATCACAGGCCATAATATCTCCCCCCTTTTGGCCCAAACCATTGACACTTAATTTCTACTCAGGTATTTTATTTTAATAAAACATGGCCATAAGCAGAAAAAAATAGTGCCTGATAAGACCTTAGAACAATGATGGCAAACCTTTTAGAGACCGAGTGCCCAAAACCTGCCCCCCCGCCCCGCCTCCTACCCTGCCTGCTCCGCCCCCTGCTCCGCCTACCCACAGGGCCATGCATTGCCTCAATGGCCCACCGTAGATCACCCAGACCACCCAGGCAGCCCTGCAGCGCCATGGCAGCCACGCCCTCCGCCCACACCCCGCGGCAGCATCTGCATGCTATGGAGTACGAGGGCGGAGTCTTGTCCCTGCTGCCTGGCTATGTCCTTGGCTGCGCTGCTCCGTGCAGGCCACAGCGGGGGCGACTCTCCTCCAGGGGGGCTTCTGGAGAGGAGGGGGCCGCAGGGGGAGACGGGGCTGGAGCGATGGTGCGCATACCCACAGAGAGGGCTCCGAGTGCCGCCTCTGGCACGCGTGCCATATGTTCGCCATCACTGCCTTAGAATGATCCAAATTACTGACACATAATTGGGCTCACACTTGTCATTGCTGGTTCAAATGGTGGTTTGTGATTACCTATAGTAAGGTGACCAACCGTCCTCCTTTAGGGCGGACAGTCCTCCTTTTGTAAGTTCTGTCCTCCCTCGAAAAGTGTTCTCCTACATGTCCTCCTTTTTAATATTTGAAGACTAATCTGCAGGGCTTTTTTTTTCTCATAGAACTCTCAGAACGGCGTTCCGGTACCTTTTTTTATGTTTTTTTTTTCAAATTTTGCATGAGCCGTGCTACTCCCCCTATTGGCTTTCGAAAGCCAATAGGAATTGCTGCTGAGTGTGCCAAACACCCAACTGGCAAACTTTGCACATGCAAGTTGTCTGCAGCGAAGGCGAATTGGCAGGAACTTAGCACCCCTGCCTGCTACCCAACTACACCATCTCCTAGTTAGTTCCAAAGATACCATGCTGTGGGAGCCACGAGGCCCTCTCTACACGGGGCTGCACAGGGTGGGCGGTGATGCTGGTGGGGCGGCTGCAGGCAGGGTGTGTCGATGGCGGGCTGCCCCCCAGGGACGGAGCTGGCGCGGCTGGTGCTTTGGGAGCCGCGGGGCCCCCTCTACATGGCAGGGCAGCAGTGCTCAGAGGGCGGCTGTGGGCGGGGGCGTGGCAGGCGGTTGATCTTCCATGGGCCGAGCCAGTTTTTACAATATTTTTTTCTTCAATTTATTTGTGTCCTCCTTTTCATTGTAAAAAAGTTGGTCACCTTACCTATAGTTGGCTTGATTCACACAATAAACCCAAACCAAGCAAGCTGTATGTAAGATGTATGTATGTATGTATGTATGTATGTATTCATTCATTTATTTGATTTATATTCCACCTTATTATTTTATAAATAACTCAAAGTGGCAAGCATACCTATTTCTCCTTCCTCTTCCTATTTTCCCCACAGCAATAACCCTGTGAGGTGGGTTGGGCTCAGAGAGAGTGACTGTCCCAAGGTCACCAGCTGGCTTTCATGCCTAAGGCAGGACTAGAACTCACACAATCCCCCGATGATTGGCCCAAAGCCACCCAATCACTTTCATGTCTAAGGAGGGATTAGAACTCACTGTCTCCTGGGGTTTGGCCTAAAATCACCCAGAGGCTTTCAAGCCTAGGCTGGGACTAGAACTCATCATCTCCTGGTTTCTAGACCAGCATTTAACTAATCATAAATTATTATTATTAATCAGTAACATAAACCATTCTCATCCCACTCCATTCCAGGCAATAGAACGTCATGACAAAGAAGGGGGAAAAGATAATATTTCAGTGCGAATTGATATCAAGAACAAAAAATAACACGGAAGGAGAGCAAGGACAAAATCCCCTATAGAACCCAAAATAGGTTCCCACAACCCATGAAAAAGCTCATTGAAATAATCCAGCTACAACCTCTGTCCAGAATAGCAGCAAGCTGATGGCTGCTCATCCTTCAGGGGGAGGGAAATTCCCTAAGATGGCAGCTATTCCAGAGAAGACCTGCTGTATATTATGGTTTAGTTCAGGGGTCTTCAAACTAGGCCCTTTTATAACTTGTGGACTTCAACTCCCAGAATTCCTCTGCCAGCGAGCCTGGCTGAGGAATTCTGGGAGTTGAAGTCCACAAGTCATAAAAGGACCAAGTTTGAAGACCCCTGGTTTAGTATAATATATAAACTCAACCTTTGAGTTTTAAAAGTAAAAAAAAAAAAAAGTATGTGTACTTCATTCATGTGCTGCATTTCCCATAATTAAGAGTTCTCTTATTATGTCTTGAGATGGGTTTTTAGTAGCACATTTGCTACAGCCTGCAAATGCTCTTGTATGAAATTCTGGAGAATCACTACTCTGCTGTGTTGATTAAGCTAGATGCGACAATTATCTCACCCACGTTCTCATAAAGCTTGCAATATTTCAGATTTAGTCACCATCTTGTTATATGGAGCTAACTAACATATTCTTTGTGTAGTGGGTACTTCCTGCTTTCTATACCCATTACCAGGATGGCATAGAATAGTAGTAATAGTAGTAAAGTTGGAAGGGACCTTGGAGGTCATCTAGTCCAACCCCCTGCTCGGGCAGGAAACCCTATACCATTTCGGACAAGTAGCTGTCCAGTCTCTTCTTAAAAACTTCCAGTGTTGGAGCATTTACTGCTTCTGGAGGCAGGCTGTTCCACTGATTAATTGTTCTCACTGTAAGGAAGTTTCTCCTTAGTTCTAGGTTGCTTCTCTCCTTGATTAGTTTCCACCAGTTGCTTCTTGTCCTGCCTTCAGGTGCTTTGGAAAATAGCTTAATTCCCTCTTCTTTATGGCAGCCCCTGAGATATTGGAATTCTGCTATCATGTCCCCCCTTGTCCTTCTCTTCGAATAGAATAATAGAATAGAATAATAACTTTATTGTCACCTTGAATGTACACAATCAACATACATTAAAATGAAATTTTGTTGCATACAGCTCTCAAAGGATCACAACTTCCAATATTTATATGCAGATTCAGAGAACTGGTTAAAGCAGGCAAAACAATACAGATTCCAGGTTTATTGTTTTTCTCCTTGTAAACCAAACACAAGGAAAAAATCAACAATCCATAAACCTAAAAATCTGTTTTAACCATTTTTCTAGTAGAGTCAGCAAGAAGCAATTAGAGTAGCAGTCAAGCCTTATCAAACCAGACAAGTATTTTAACCTTGCAGCTTCAGACCCCACGAATTGCTTTGTATTAATTCACTTTCCTTTTTTTGATTAAACAAAGAGTAGCAAAACTTTGCTCATTTTATCCAGTGTTTTCCCTTTAGATTAGTCCTTGTTCTGAAAAGCATTGTAAGCCAGCAAATCATAACACACTATGGTAGAGGTTGAGCATACGTACAGCTTGTGCTTGAATTATCATCATAACTGGGGACAGAATTTCCATTGCTAACCAAGGCACTTAAGTCAACCATGCCTGATTTTACTTTTGTGATAGTTCTTAAGCGAACCATTTCAGTTGTTAAGTGAACCACTTCAGCTGTCAAGTGAATTACTTCAGTTGTTAAGTGAATCACATGGTTATTAAGTGAATCTGGCTTCCTCTATTTGCTTGTTGGAAGCCAGCTGGGAAGGATGTAAATGATGATCACATGACCCCAGAATGCTGCAAGATCATAAATATATGTTGGTTGACAAGCACTTAAATTTTGATCAGGGAACGTGGGGATGCTGTTACAGTTGAAAGTGTGAGGACTAATTGTAAATCCTTTTTTTTAGTGCCAGTGTAATTTTGAACTGTCATTAAACTAATAGTTCTAAGTAGAGGACTACCTGTATGTTCTTAGCAAATATACACCCCTTTTCTAAATTACTCATTTAAGTTTAAGGATAAGGCCAAGGGTAGGCAACCTTGGCTCTTTTATGACTCGTGGACTTCAACTCCCAGAATTCCTGAGCCAGCCATGCTGAGGGGAAAGGGAGAGGTTTCCAAGCTGAGCCATGCTGGCTCAGGAATTCTGGGATCAACTCCCAGAATTCCTGAGCCAGCCATGCTGAGGGGAAAGGGAGAGGTTTCCAAGCTGAGCCATGCTGGCTCAGGAATTCTGGGAGTTGAAGTTCATGAGTCATAAAAGAGCTAAGGTTGCCTACCCCTGGACAAGGCTAAGGAAATGAATTGTCATTCATTATCTGCTTTCAGTCTTTATTGTTCCTCACTGTTGACTGCAAGGAACTAGAAGGACACCATGAGCTGATCAGAGTTGCTTCTTTATTGTTGCCTAACTGTCAGAATCCAATTATATTTCATCTTTAATTATCAAATATAGAAACTCCCAATTCTGCCATCTCTGGATTCTGCCATAAGAGGGAGAGAAGGGGGAGAACAAAGGGGCTTTATGGCCCTCACTTCCTTCAGTACACTTCAAAGGGCTGAATGTTGAATGTGTGTTTATTGTAACCTCGAAGTGTTAGCATACCAAAGGAGAGTATTTGCCTTTCATGTAGTTATCTGAAGTCTCCATCCAGACGGAAGAAAGAAGAAAAGGGGTGGAATTGTGATACTTGAAACTATCACTGGAAGGGGGGTTGATTGGGTGGGACTACTGGGGAACCCCTTAAAACCTTGAATGGAAGAGCTTGAACCCCAAGTCCTGTCTAGCATGCCTGCAACCACTTCTCTTAATAAAGGATTCCTGTTGGAAGAATTATTCCAAGAGTTCTGTCTTCTTAAGATGCAAAGTGGAACCTCTCCAGACTGACTACATTCTCTTGAGAACAGCCAGATAAAGGGTCCAGGAATTTTTTTTGGGTGGGTGGGTGGGAATTCTGGTTTCTGTCGCTTCCTTCTCTGCAAAGACTCCAAGTTTGCCAATCTTTTCATTCTGCTCCCGTCTAGTTAGAGATTCCATCACACTCATCAACAGAAATCTTGTTAAACTAAAGCCATAAAACATACACGCTAGGAATTTATATTATTGTTTCTTGCTTTTCTGGAATGTGCTCTCTCCCTCTGGGGAATCTGGACAAGATTTCAGTATGTAGAAATATATGTTTTGGTCAAGCCACATGGATCATCCACAATTCCATACTTAGGCAGAAGGACTCAGAAGCTAAATGTGATGATACTTTTGCCCCACTTCTTCTGGGGAATTTTTTGAAGAACTTCCTTCGTCTTCCCCATCAACACCGAGAAGGCAGAAGAGAAGGTCATTATCCAAAATTATAATGTTGGTTCACATTTCTGAAGAGACTTTGTTTGGATCATTAAAAAGATTGTGTGTGTCCTACTTTCAAAGGACAACCCTTTGTTTGCAAGGGTTTTTTTTAGTTTAACTTTGTGTTGATAAGAAAGGACCATCAGAAGAAAGAAGAGAGGAAATCTTCATATGACCCATCAACAACTGGCACCATGGATCGTCAGCAGTACCCAAGTAAACTAGTCACAGTGTTCCCCAGACTTTAGCAGTGAATTTCTATTTAAATTACAACAATGATTTCTACATTTGTATCCATGTGTAAAAATTAGCAAATGCATTTCCCCCCCCCCTCAAAACCATTCTCTTTTGCCCTTTTGGAGGATGTTGTGTTTTCTCCTATCCATTTTCCTCCTGCTATATGTATCTATTTGTTGTTTTCCTCTTGAGAACTGGCTCACATAATATGGTTGATTCAAATGAAAGCGTGTTAAAATGCAGCTATGATGTATTATAGTTGACTGGGAATTCTGTCAACCTTTCAAGTTTAGAGATGCAAGAACAGCCTTTCATCTCATTTGCTGAATGCATGGACATAAGATGAGTTAAATGCACCAGTCAGCTTCCCTTACATTTACTATGGAGGGATAAAAAGGTGTCTGCACAATGAATAGTAGTTCTTGAATATGTGTTTGGATATAATTACTTATGTTCTGGGGTCATACAACATGCTTCATTGAAGCTAAGAGGCAAGGCAAGGCAAGGCAAGGCAAGGGAGGGCAGGGCGAGGCAGGGCAGGGCAGGGCAGGGCAAGACGAGGCGAGAAGAGGCAAGGCGAGGCAAGGCAACCTTTATTGTCATTTTTTTTTACTGTGGACACAACGGCACACATCAAAAATGAAATTTAGTTGCCCACTCTCAAAGTGAAACACATACATGACACACATCTAAACATACGATGTACAACATATGTATAGACCCAGACCCCTACATATACATAACAAATAAATATTAAACACTGTCCATCTTGAATATATAATGGAAGGAGGAAGCTTTTCACACAGTTTAAATTGTATGGAATGAGACTATGGCTGAATCTGGATGTTCTGCTTCAGATACTACGTAGCCTCCTCCCAGAAGGTAGCAAGGAGAACAGGTCATGGAGAGGATGGGTAGTGTCCCAGATAATCTTGTGGACCCTGCTCAAGCAGCGCTTCTGTGCTATGTCCTGGTTGGGAGGGAGGGAGCTGCCAATGATCTTTTCGGCCATTCTCACCACTCTCTGCACCACCTTCCTGTCTCAAGCAGTGATGCCTCCAATTATATAGGTAGAGCTCAACTTATGACCAGTTGTTAAATGATCTAGATTCAAAGTTTCAAAAGCAAAGCCCTCCTATGGTCATGGGATGACCTGTTTAATGACTGGCACAACTTGCAATCATAATTCTAGGCTCAGTTATGATCATGGGTCGAGTACTACCTATACAACATGCTTCATTGGAGTTGTTAAAGACCTACTGCTGCAAGTTTGTTTGGTTTATTTTGACCTTGATCTTGTTGACAGAAACCCGGTTTTGTTGTCAATGGTGTTATCTAACCATGACAGCAAAACAGCACTCGGAAAGTGATACTATCACTGAAACATCAATAATCCAACATAGCTCTTCTATATCAAAGCAAGGCAGGAGATAAATGCAAAGCATGAATGATTGCAGGAAAGAAACTCAGTGAAGTTTCATCATCTGGATTTTTTTCAGAGCCTTTGATTGAAATAAGAGCCAAACCTCTACTCTGACCTATCTAGAGACTGCCAAAAATCACTGAAGTAATTTGAGGAAATATCTTCCCCAGAATCTCTGTAACCTACAGCCTTTCAAATATCACATACTATGCCAAGTGTGCTACTACCATGAAAAAGAGTGTACTTGTTTGTGACTTTGTAACCAAACCGATGCATATTTGTGGCTTACGGAGATATATGAACTCAGCTTCATTTGGAATCAAATTTGGCTTTGCCTTTTTCTGTGGAGTCCTTGGTGAACTTGATTGTTTCTTTGTAGACATTCTGTTTCTAGGTAACATCATCAGTGATTGAAGGGAGTGGATTTGTTTTCTGTTTATACATTGGTGTTTTTTTCCCCTCTCAGTTTTGGTGAGGTGTTGTTTTCTTCTTGATAGTTCTCTGATTAGCATATTGTTTACTGCTTGTTTGTCTGGCATTAATCCCTGGGTGTTGACTGCTGGCAAGGAAGTGTTCTGGTCTTTGTTTTTTAACCTGTTTTATTCCCTCTTGTCAATAGTGTGTAAATATTGTTTATTTCTATGTGCCTATTGATGGCTGAGTTGACTGAGTGCCAAGCTTCCAGGAATTCCTCAGTATTATGGATTTAGTTTGTTCTAGGATGCTTACAGTTTCCCAGTTGAAACTATGGTTATGTCTGTCCATGTGCTGTGAAATTAAGAAGTTTTCATCATGTCTTCTGACGGTTAGTTGGTGTTCATGGATCTGCTCTGCTGGTCTTCTATCTGTAAGTCCTGATTTCTCTTTTTTTCTCTCTTTCTTGCTATGTATGTATGTGTGTGTGTGTGTGTGTGTGTGTGTGTATTGAATCATTTTTCCAGGATGAACAAAACATCAAAGTTTATGTTTTTTGGTATTCTGTGAATCAATATTGTTTTCATTCTGAATTCCATTTCAGTGACTTATGGCTTGTTCTCAAAATTTGTTGCAGTGGGCCTAGAATCTATTTGTTAGGTGTTTGCTATCCACTGTATAAGTGCAATGTCATAGTGTTAAATGTGTGCTGATCATATGAGTGTGACAGTGGGAATGCAGCCATAAACATTTTTTACTAGAGTGGTAAGGCTTCAATCCAGGGTATCCTTTTCTAGAAGTCTTGAATTCAGTTGGATTTTCCAAGAATGTGAGTTTAGAGATTTAATCTTTTTTTTACAAATATATAAATATCTTCTCATCTGCAATTGATATGCAGATAAGCAGATATTAAGACCAGGATTAATACTAGTCCATCAACAAAGCAGTAAAAAACACCCCAATGAAGGAACTACCAATTCAGACATTCAAACTTCAATCAAACAACAATCAAACAGCAAACAGCCAAATCAAGGAATTACAGGTAGTCCTCAACTTAAGACTGCAATTGAACCCAAAATTTCTGTTGCTAAGCAAGACATTTGTTTTGTTCCGTTTTACGACTTTTCTTGCCACAGTTGTTAAGTGAATCACTGCAGTAGTTAAGTTAGCAGCATGACTGTTAAGTGAATCTGGTTTCCCCCTTGACTTCCCTTATCATAAGATCGCAACAAGTGATCACATGATCCTGGACAACTGCAACTATCATAAATGTGAACCAGTTGCCAATCATCTGAATTTTGATCATGTGATCATGGGAATGCTGCAATGCTTGTAAGTGTGAAAAATGACCATAAGTCACTTTTTTCAGTATTGTTGTAACTTTGAATGGGCACTAAATGAACTATTGTAAGTCGAGGACTACCTGTAGCAAAAAGAAAACAACACTCTCAATAACACTGACAGGGAAAACCCTTAAGTCTCCCATTACTACTGTGGAATACTTCCCACATACTGTATGAATGCATCAAGACTGCAGAATACATCAGCAAAGTAGGATCCACAAGCTAATTGAATATACTGGTTTCATATAACCTTCTTAGCTCTTCTTGAACATAAACTCAGTCACCCTTTGGAAAGGAGAAGAGAAGAACATCAAAATGCAAAAACAAAATGTGCCATAAATATTTTTAGGTGCAGAGAATTATCTTTTTGATCGGCTCTAATAATACCTTACTTTTAACTCATAAGGGGTTCCACTGTCACCTCGTATAATTTGCTGAGATACAATACGTTATAAAGTATGCTGAAAGATGGTAAGAAGTCTTTTCCAACTTTATGCTTCTGTGAATCATAAAATGGAAATGTTTGTTTTCCCCTTACATCTGTCCATTGTACTTCTGGTAGTGTTCTGGGCACTCACAGTTTGACTACTCTTTGCTAGCAACACAACAATTTTGCCTTCAGTATAAAGCAGGGCTGGGCTATTAATTTTCCCAAGAGGCCACAAAAGAAACTTGGGTTGTTGTAGAGGGTTGAAGCAATACTTATTTACATTGTATTTCTAATGTCCTATTGACCTCTCCAAGGCCAGCCAGGGGTAGCCAAAGAGTCGGATACGGCCAAGGGGGTTCTAACATCCCCGGATCTCTATAAAGCCTTGCCTCCATATTCACATTGTTTCCCTGATGGCTTTAGAGCAGTTGAAGAATAGCATGGCTCCATCTCCTGCTCATCTCCCCTTCAAATGGCTCCAGTTAATTCAATGTGCCGGTTGCCATCTTTAAAGCACTATATGACTCAGGGGCCAGGTTATTTGAAGGACCACCTTTTCCCTGTCACATCTACCTAACCTACCAGAGTAGAGAGGCAGGGTATATATGAGTCTCCTCTCTTAAGGAAGTCCATCTAGTTGAATCAAGAAGAAGGGCCTTCTTCATGGTGGCTCCCTCCCTGTGGAACATCATCCCTGCCAAAATAGGATTGACCTCCATCTTGATACTCTTTGAAAAGGTCTGGTTTTGCAAGCAGGCCTGGGGACCGCAGGATAATATGGACTCCCATCAAGTGGTTGGCTTTATAGTTGTTGCTGGGGAGAGGAGTGTAAGGGTTTATTAGATTTTGTATTTGGGGTTCTGTTTTTGTAAGCATCCTAGAGTCACCATGAATGAGTTGGGCAGCCATATAAATTTTCTTAATAAATAAAATTAAATTAAAAAACTAGAAAATAGTTCTGCTGATAAATAACCTTCCTGATACAACGTGAGAAAAGTTATCAGACTCAGGAGGCAGCATTTAACATTTCCTTGATAGGTACCTCTGACAGGGATAGCTACTTCTCTCTTGGCTTAGTATTGTAGCTGTTTTGGTGAGGTTTTGAAAGCTAGTCCAGCCAGTCTGCAGGGATATTTATAAGGAAGTAATTCATAAATTAGTTCCATCCATCATTGGTCTATAAATACCCGTCAAGATGTAGACTGGGAGGTATCTGCCTTTCCCCTAAACTGCAATCCAATATCTTTTCGGATATCCTTGAGCATCTAGTTGCTTGTTTTTGATTTCACACAGGAACCAGAATAATTATGAAGATGACCAAGATTGTTTTTTTTCTTTTGCATCTTTCATGGCTGTAAGAGTTTGTGATTGACTTGACACTGGATAGTAAAGGTCAATTTCCATAAAGGTGTTGCTTGGGTGCTCTTGGGGAAACAACCCTGAATGCTATCTTCCCATTGGGTGCATTGTATCAAAAAGAGAGATATTACTGTGAATGAGGCAGTACGTAGTGGTGGGATTCAAACATGTGAACAACCGGTTCTCTGTGTGGATGCCGCTTCTGGAAGTCCATTCTGGTCCTGGGCAACAAAAAATTAGCTAACGATTTTGCCAAAGTGGTGCAAACCGGCTGAATCCCACCACTGGCAATACAGTGTAATAGTCAAAGTGTTGAAATGGTGCTAGCAATGCCCAAGTTGAAATTCTTTTTTGTTGACTAGGAAGCACATTTGGTCTCTAGGATGCCTAAGGCCACTGCAACCCCTGAATTAAAATGTAGATTGTGAAATCCTTGGTGTTCTCTGAACTTGGTTATATTATTATTATTATTATTATTATTAATAATAAAGTTGGAAGGGACCCTGGAGATCATCGAGTCCAACCCCCTGCTCAGGCAGGAAACCCTACACCATTTTGGACAAATGGCTGTCCAGTCTCTTCTTAAAAACTTCCAGTGTTGGAGCATTCACCGCTTCTGGAGGCAGGTTGTTCCACTGGTTAATTGTTCTGTCAGGAAGTTTCTCCTTAGTTCTAGGTTGCTTCTCTCTTTGGTTAGTTTCCATCTGTTGCTTCTTGTCCTGCCTTCAGGTGCTTTGGAGAATAGCTTGACTCCCTCTTCTTTGTGGCAGCCCCTGAGATATTGGAAGGCTGCTATCATGTCCCCCCTCCTCTTCATTATACTACTAGACATACCCAATTCCAGCAACCGTTCCTTATATGTTTTAGCCTCCAGTCCCCTAATCATCTTTGTTGCTCCTCTGCACTCTGTCTAGAGTCTCAGCATCTTTTTTACATCATGGTGACCAAAACTGGATGCAGTATTCCAAGTGTGGCCTTACTAAGGCATTGTAGAGTGGCATTAATACTTCACGTGATCTTGATTCTATCCCTCTGTTAATGCAGCCCAGCACTGTGTTGGCTTTTTTGGCAGCTGCAGCACATTGCTGGCTCATATTTAAATGATTGTTCACTAGGACAGCTGGCTCATATTTAAGTAATTGTCCACTAGGACTCGGAGATCTCTCTCACAATTACTACTATTGAGCAAGGTACCCCCTATACTATACCTGTACATTTGGTTTTTCTTGCCTAAATGTAAAACCTTACTTTTTTCACCATTGAATTTCATTTTGTTAGATAGTGCCCAGTGTTCAAGTCTGTCCAGGTCCTCCTGTATCCTAAGCCTGTCTTCTGGAGTGTTGGCTATTCCTACCAGCTTGGTGTCATCCGCAAATTTGATAAGTTCCCCATCTATCCCCTCATCCAAATCATTGAAGATGTTGAAGAGCACTAAGTAACATCATCCGTGCTAGAAGGGAATGGCATTTGTCTCTGTTTATATACAAATGGCTGCCCTATCAGTGTTGGTGGGAGTATTCTTGGTAATTCCTTGATTAAACTGTTGTTTACTGTTAGACTGCTTGTCTGAGTTGGTAGGTCCTTGATTTGGGTATTGTTTACTGCTTAATTGTTGGTCTGGTGTTAATCCTGGTGTTACATTTTGTTTATCTGGGTGTTGATTGCTGGTGAGGACATGTTTTGGCTTTTTTGTTTCCTTTATGTAGATTTATCATACTTTTTTTTTCATGCTGGCATTGAAACTGTTGCAGATTTAGCTATTTCTATTGTTTTAGACTCCAGTTTTTGCAGAAAATGTCTTTTTATATTACTTCATTTATATTTAATTTTCTTAACCATCTGTTTTAATCCATTTTATTCCATTTATTGCATTTCACTTCACCTACCTTTTAGAAGTTTATTCCTAGGACAATAAACTCTAAGCAATCTTGATCATGAAAAAGAAGAAAACTGCTCAAATTCTGATTAACCATGTACCAGAAAAGCTTTCAAACAATTTTAGACTGACAAATTAATGACAACTATGGACTGAATCTTAATAAGTGGGAATGATGCATTCACTTTAAGTAACCGGTTTGACTCTATGTTTAAAAGAAAACAAATCTGAAGATCTATAGTTCAGTAATAAAATGAAACATTGGAAGTGGAATTTTCAGATTACCAGCTTAACAGGTCAGGCAGAGAACATTCACATAAACATTTAGTAACCACTCTTTCTCAACTTTGTGTGCTGCTAAGGCAGTGCTTTGTAATGAAAAAAAATGATCATCTGTACACTTAACAAATCATTCCTTTGACTTTTGATTGGATAGTCCAAGATGGAAAGAAGGCCAATTTATTATTCTCTGAAGAAATTAAAGTGACCCCTGAAGTCTCCACAACACCTCACCTTTGTGATGTTCCATCTACTCCATTCTACAACCAACTCAATTAATGTTCATTATTAGAAACAATGTTGCCAGCCAATCCAGAGGGAATTCTTGCAAGTTATTGGCTAGAGTAGTTCTTACAAGCTCCAGTTTTCTTTGTAGAAACAAAGCAACTGGTTGCTCTGTAATTAATCAACTGCAGAATCTTAACTCCAAACAAGCTGTCCTGTTTATGTCCTTCAAAATGCAAAAATATTTAGAATATTTTCAGATCTTTCTCCAAATTTATTTTTGGGATTTGAACATCAAACCTTTGTTTCTAAATTTCTCTACCAGGTCTCTGCAGACTATCTAACTCAGAAGGTAAGTTAGCTATGGGGACAGCAGATGACTTGCTCGAGAACTATTTAACTGTCTCAGCTCCATGTGTCCTCCTAATGATACATTAGTAAAGATCTCTTTCATGCAGCTATCAAGAACAGAACAAATAATTATCCAGATCAGAAGGTCCAAAACACAAGCTATTAAAACTATATGCTGCATTGATTAAATCAGCTCTATCTCTTGGCATCAGCACTTAGCCACCACAAAGCAATGCTTAAAACTTTACATTATCAGTGATAGAGTGCCTAAAGAACCAGTTAATGAAATAAACTCAGTTTCTTTCTCTTCCTTTGCCCAAACCAACATCTAATTTCTCTGAAGGAATTAACATTCTACAAATAAACTTGGTGAAAATGCCAAAGCATGTCAACTGCTAACCTGCTTTTATAGCTGCTTAGACCAATACTCTGCAGCAATTCAAGCCAAAGGCTGAGTCCTTTATAATTCTAGGAACCCATTCCAAGCTTGACAACTCAAGGATATCAGTGCTAGAAATGAACTCAGCTACAATTTTCTCACGATGATTGCCCTGTTTTAACTTGTACTCTGGACTTCTCCAAGAACCTTTCTCAACTGAATGATTTGGAATTGCCAGCTGATCCCTTGGAATATAGTTCCAAAGAGAATGACTTCACTTCAGGACCCTGCTTGAGCAGCATGATCAGGATCACATTAAAGCCAACTGATGCCCTAAGCATTGCAGGATTTGGTTACAGTAACTTAAACATGACAGTAGTGATATACTTGTTGGAAGACAAGTCTTCATCCTGGTTCATCCAAGCTGGGGATAAATAAAGAGCGACTGCTTTGGGAAGAAGGTTGCAGTTTATTGAAGAGGCAGAAAGATGGTTCTTGCAGGAAAGACCAGAGAAAAGAAGGGTTGAGCACATGGGTTGTAGGTTTTTATACCCTCTCTAGCCTTTTGTTTGGAATAGTTTCCTGTTCCTGTGGCATGAACTTTGAGGCTATTTCCTGTGTCACGTATTCTGACCTGAGTTTAGTATGCCTCTCTGGTATTCTTTATGGTGATGGGTTAGTCCTATTATCATATCCTACTTCCCTGGTGATGGGGCTAATGGCTCCTAGAGTTTGGATGGGGTATGCAGATTTTAAATCTTTGTCTTCTTGATCTCCTAGCTGGGGCCTCTCTGATGGTTTACATCTGCATTTGTATAGAGCTGGCTCCTGCTTGGGACAGAGAGACTTGGGGGCAGGGTTGGTTTCTGCTTTTTAAAATCCTTTTGAGGAAATATATTTTTCTGCCCTTTTAATATTTCCTTTTCTGGGGAGCTGACTTCCCACATACTCATGGTTGGTGCTTCTTGCCTGGATTATTTGGAAGGGCTAATGTTAATGTTGCAAGTCTGAAAGTACATCTCAACATACACACCCCTCACTTTTACAACCCAAGAAATAAGGGACTGTCTTTTCTGAGATGTTGGGGCTCTCCCATTTCCTTCTGTAGGCTAAGCTCCTCTTATCTTATTGCTGCCTACTCATTGTTGGATTAAAGTCTTCATCCTGGTTCATCCAAGCCAGGAATAAATAAACAACATGGCGACTGCTTTGGGAAGAAGGTTATAGTTTATTGAAGAGGCAGAAAGATGGTTCTTGCAGGAAAGACCAGAGAAAAGAAGAGCTGAGCACATGGGTAGTAGGTTTTTTATACCCCCTCTAGCCTTTTGTTTGGAATAGTTTCCTGTTCCTGTGGCATGAACTTTGAGGCTATTTCTAGGCCTTGATATCTGTGGTTTAATCCTATCATCATATCCTGCTTCCCTGGTGATGGGGCTAATGACTCCTAGAGTTTGGGTGGGGTGTGCAGATCTTCTCTTTGTCTTCTTGAGTTCTCTGGCTCCAACTTTCTGAGGGTTTTACATCTGCATTTGTATAGGGCTGGCTCCTGCTTGGGGCAAAGATATTTGAGGCCAGGATTGGTTTCTGGTTTTAAAAATCAATTTGAGGAAAAATATATTTTTCTGCCCTTTTAATATTTCCTTCTCTGGGCTAACTTCCCTCATCATTAAATTAGGAAGAGATTCTTCAGAATACATAGGAATATGTATACTGTCTGGAACTAATTAAGGCAGCCAGATCTATTTCGGGGTTGTATGGCTACAACACAAATCTTCCTTGGAAAATTATTTGGTTGTTTTAATGAATGACAAAGGGATGCTGGCTTTACATTCTACAGGAGCTCTTCCCAATCAAATCTAAAGTAAATCATAGAAAGAGGTGCTTTCCAGAGAATATTAGCAGGTGTAACACCTCTCTCTTTGAAGCATTGAAGCAGCTGCATCTTATCAATAACCCAGATAGTTGTTTTGATGATTTTTGCAGTTTGTCTGCATGTGTATTCCCCCCCCCTTTTTAATAAGGATATATTAAACTGAACAACCATAAAGAAAAACAATGTAATTATGCCCATAGAGTATTTAGTGAGAATCCAGGTGCATCTGGGTGAGTGGTAGTAGAGAAAATTCATTTAAAGAAATCAAGATGCATGTAAAATAAGAATGAGACCTTGACTATGAGATGAAAGCCCCCACTTTTCATGAACCCCAAAGAGAGGAAACTTGGAGTTGAGGGAAGTCAGAGCCCCAGAGAAGGAAATATTTTAAAAGGCAGAAAAATATATTTCCTCAAAAAGGTTTTTAAAAAGCAGAAGCCAACTCTGCCCCCAAATCTCTCCATCCCAAACAGGAGCCAGCCCTATAAAAATGCAAATGTAAAACCATCAGAAAGTTGGAGCCAGAAAACTCAAGAAGATAAAGAGACTTAAAATCTGCACACCCCACCCAAACTATAGGAGTCATTAGCCCCATCACCAGGGAAGCAGGATATGATAATAGGATTAAACCACAGATACCAAGGTCTAGAAAAACACACTCAGATTCAGTTCAAAGTTCATGCCACAGGAACAGGAAACTATTCCAAACAAAAGGCTTTCAGAGGGTATAAAAACCTACTGCCCATGTGATCAGGTCCTTCTTTCCTCTGGTCTTTCCTACAAGAATCATCTTTCTGCCTCTTCAATAAACTGTAACCTTCTTCCCAAAGCAGTTGCCATGTTGTTTATTTATCCCCGGCTTGGATGAACCAGGATGAAGACTTTACTTTCCACAGAGTGAAACATTTTCTGCAGAATGTTTCCCAATTGCTAGCTGAAGTGACATACGAAATCCTATTTATAAATAAACTAGGACATTTAATGTATGCATATGTCTGTAGAGTTTTATACAAACAGTTTAAATGAGAATATTTCAGTAAAATCATCTGCAGATAATCTATGGCTGTCAGCAGCTTGTTTGCTGATCCAACATCAGATCAGCTGTTCAGTCCAATGAGTAACTAGGTCCATAAATTTATCATTCTAAAGTTGATAAACAAATTTGCTAGTAGTAAGGAGGGTACAGAAAATCTGTTTTCATTTAGCAGCTATCAATTTGATGTAGTAGAGTTAGAGAACATGGACATCCAAAAATACTAAAACCTGTCTCAAAGCCCATATTATGTAATGATGTCTTCTTAAAATATAACAATTTAAGTATATTGTGGAAACATATATTTAACTTAGACATTGTTTTCAATGAAAGATGTATTTATTCCTTTTCTTTTTAAATGCAGTAGGGTCTCATGTCTAAATATAGTTAGACTTACAAGTACAACTGACAGCAGATTTTCCATTGCTAAGTAATGCTGTTAAGTGAATCATGCTTGATTTTACAACTTTGTTTTGCCATGGTTGTTAAGCAAATAACCACAGTTGTTAAGTGAATCATTCAGCCATTAATACAATCCAGTTTCTCCCATTGACTTGTGTAAGTGGCAAGGAAGGCCACAAATGCCAGCTGTGTAAGTGGCAAGGAAGGCCACAAATGCCAGCTCTCGGACACTGCAACAGTTATAAGTACATGTCATTTACCAAGTGCCTAAATTTTGATTACATGACCAAGGAGGATTGGTCGTAAATTGCTTTTTTCTATACCATTGTAACTTCAAATAGTTGCTAAACAAATGGTTATACTTGTTGATTAAAACTTCCTAAACAAATGGTTATACTTGTTGTTATAGTTTAGGAAGACATCATTACATAATATGGGCTTTAAGACAGGTTTTAATATTTTGGATGTCCATGTTCTCTGACTCTACTACATCTTTATTCTCATTATATTTCACCATCTAGAGATTTTTTTTAAAAAAAAAGGTTTAAAAATGCAGACATCAAGGTAGAGGTTGCCATTTTCCCATCTGTAAGGCTAGCCAAAATGGGTTCAAACATCTCACCCCTATGCTGGAAATGTAAAACAGCAATAAGTTCATATTACCATATGTGGTGGGAATGCCCAAAGACTTGAGTATTGGAACAGGACACAAAACTGGTTGAGGGATATATTAACACTGGACTTAGAGTTAAAACCTGAACTCTTCTTGTTGGGAATAACGACAGAAAAATACGACAAGGGAACAATCTACCTGCTGCTACACATCCTGACTGCAGCTAGGCTTGCTTTTGCGCAAAAATGGAAGAGCAAGGAAATTCCCACAGAGGAAGAGTTAATACATAAAATATTAGCATGTGCGGAAATGGACAGGCTCACAATGATATTAAAAGATAAATGTGGATCAGTTTATTATGAAACCTGGGATAAATTTTACCGCTGGAGGAATTTGAAGAGGACGGTCGGGATTAAAGATGAATGTTAAGATAGAAATATATGTTATTTTAGAACAAGTATTGTATATAAAACTTAGATGTATATGTAGAGATGAAGAATTTATTGTAAAAAGTGGAATAATCTGATAAGAATGTATATACTGGAATGTCACGTTAAATCCAATGTTTGTTTGTTTTTAACTGTATTATAAATAAAATTTGTAAAAAAAAGAAAAAAAGAAAAGAAAAAGGTAGAGGTTGCCACCATACTGATTGCAATTTTTGCCAGATAACGTCTATCCAATGGTTAATGTTCTAGCCAGCCCTGAAGGGATTTAAAGCAAAAAGATTTAAAGAGATTTCATACAGTATGTAAATAATCAGTTTCAGTGACATTGTACTGTTCTCTTACAGTGTTTCTCAACCTTGACAATTTTAAGGCATGTGGACTTCAACTCCCAGAATTCCACAGCAAGCAATGCTATTCTTATTTCTGAGGCAACTCAGGTTTGTTATACTTCTTACCAAAATTTCCTTGATCATCTATACAGGTGTTTCTCAACCTCCCTGGTGATTTCTGGGAGTTGAAGTCCACATGACTTAAAAGTTGCTGAGATTGAGAAACACTACTACATCAGGACAAAGCAACCCAAGCTTTTTCAGAACTAATCCTATTTCACAGAACTGTTTCATGAAAGTTTAGGCAACAAGCTTATAACAACAACAGCCTCAAAAAGCCACACATCTATTTGACCTCAGGTGTTACTGTAGAACTGTGTTTTTCAACCTTGGCAACTTTAAGATGTGTGAACTCCCACAATTCCCTATCCAGCATGCTAAAGTTGCTAGGTTTGAGAAACACTTCTGGAGAATAATAATAGGCTGAGCCAGTTACAGCCACAATTGCAGATGCACAATAGTCTATCAGAAATTGTAGCAATTTCTATTCAGAATTCAAGACCAAGATTTGATGTGTGCCAAACATGCGTCCATGGCCAAGCCGTGCTACTTGTAATCATAGCTCGCCGTGAACCAGATTGAGGAAAAAAAATGCAATTATTCTGGGTTTACAAATGCACAACCTTCATTTCATGCTCCAAGAAAAAACTAGAAATAAGAAATCTGATTTAATTTGGGTCATATTATCCTAGCACCTGTATCTGTAAATTCCTCACAATTCATAGGGATTTTATTTTCTTGAAACAAGTTTCTTCTTCTCCAGCATTTTGGACCAATGCGGTTTTGGATGTCTAGTTAATTCCTTCTAGATTTGTAATCTTATCTAGTAGATTAGATCCGCCTTTCAGTTCAGCTGGATGCCTAAGACAGGGGTTTTCAAACTTGGTCCTTTTATGACTTGTGGACTTCAACTCCCAGAATTCCTCAGCCAGCATGAAGTCCACAAGTCCTAAAATGGCCAAATTTGAAGACCCCTAGTCTAAAGATTTCCTTGCCTTTAAAAAAATTTTTTTTTTTTACAACTTCCTACATCAGCATAGTTGCTTTCTGAGGTTTGACTGGAACAGGGGTTCTCAACCTTGGCAACTTTAAGACTTGTGGACTTCAACTCCCAGAATTCCTCAGCCAGTGCTGGCTGAGGAATTCTGGGAGTTGAAGTCCACAAGTCTTAAAGTTGCCAAGGTTGAGAACCCCTAGACTGGAAGCTTCTTTGCTCCATGTGCTACTTCTGAAAATTGGTTTTTAAATGAATGAAAATGATTCATTCTCCCGGCTGTCAGACCATTACCCAATGACATTTTGTTCTGATTGATAAATTTCTGGCATGGATCTTAGCTGGCATCTCTGCTCATCCTCATTCACTGCTAATCTACAAAACCACAATGTTGCTTAATCTTGGCAGCTGGAAAATGTATGGACTTCAACTCCCAGTATTCCCCAGTCAGTAAATGATAGCTGTAGAATTGTGGGAGTTGAAGTCCACACATCTTAAATTTGTCAAGATTGAGAAAGACTCATATAAATGAATGGGGAACAAACGGAAGTATTGAAAGTTGAACAAACTGACATATAACAGCTAACCTTAATCAGGATAGTGGCCTAGAAATCAAGGGCTGTTGCCTTTTCCCATGTGCAGGAGAAATGATGAAGACTTTAATGCCTGTATCTGCTTGGCTTAATCCATTTGTATGCTGGTTTGCTTCTTCCTTCTTTATTCTGGGGCATGGAGGCTGCATTAGAGGGATAAAATCAAGATCACATGAAGTGTTAATACCACTTTATAATGCCTTGGTAAGGCCACACTTGGAATACTGCATCCAGTTTTGATTACCACAATATAAAAAGGATGTTGAGATTTAATAGCTGCAGTGATTCATTTAACAACTGTGGCAAGAAAAGTCATGAAATTGGATGCAACTCACTTAATGACCTTTTTGCTTAGCAATGGAAGTTTCAATCCCTGCTATAGTCATAAGTCAGGGACTACCTTTATCACCATGGAGCATTTGGGGGATAAACCTCTGATGAGAAACGCAGCATAAAATCCTCCTCTTGACTTGCACTAACTTTTCCATTAGGTTTGTTAAACAAGCACCAATTTCCTGAAGACACAATCTCTGTCAGGTCACTTAGCTCCTCCCTCTTTGTTTGTCTCGGTTTGCTCCTGTGTGCAGTGTGTGAATTTAGAAAGGGCAAAGACCTCACAATAGTATCAAACCATAATCTTTATTTTTAGCCCCATTTCCTAAATGAGCTTGATCAATTTCTTCTTTAGCCCTTGTGGTTTGGATTATGTTTAGTGTGGTATTGATTGGGAAGAGTTTGATGAAAGCCACTTTGGGGCTGTAGGTATGCTTTACATCTTTGTCATTGGTACATCATATTGCTAAACATTTGCAGAAGCACGTGGCGTAGCTTCCCAGAATAGGCTTTAAGCCTTCCATAAAAAAATAAAATAAAGCGATACCCAACTCCTTTTGCAAATGGAATAAATAGCTGTGGTATTTATCAAGATGTTATAGAATTTGGAGTCATTACCAAGAGCCTCCATGGTTCAAGGTCAAACAGCTGTGTATGTTCAAAGAGGTTGATAGATTAACTGAATGCGATTTGTGGCAATAAAAGGTTTGAACCAGGCCATGCAATTTAATTACCCGTACAGGTAGTCCTTGACTGATGATCACAACTGAGATCAGAATTTCCATTGCTAAGCAAGGCAGTTGTTGAGTGAATTCCACCCAATTTTACAACTTTACATATATCTACAATTCCTTGGCCCACAACAATTGCCAGGTTTGAAGATATAATGCAGTATATGAGTGTGACAACTGGTTGTGGCAGGCGCAAGTTCTTCTTCTTGAGCTGTGTTTCTCCACCACAATAACAACTTCAATTCCTGGATTGGGGGATTCTAACGGAGGAACATGCTGGCTGGGGAATTCTGGGAGCTGAAATTCATGCATCTTAAGGATGGTAAGGTTGACCAACAGTGCTCAACACAACCTTGTTCTATTCAATTGGTCCCTTTGGCTCTTGACTGAGGCCTGCTGAACTTATCTCCAAAATGCATCATATTCAATTTGATACATTTCTTAATAAAGCTCAATCAATCAATACATTTATAAACACAATTTTAGTTATAGATATCCAAGTCCTGATTTTTACTTAATTCCAATTACCATTTTCAAATTTAGCCTTTAATAACCATAATGTTTAAACTTATGATACAATAATTAAGAGGAATAGAGAGGGAACTTTTAATGATGTAATCTTTGACTTACATGAATGACTCTGTTATTGGACTATGGATTACCCTATCTCCACGATGTTTCTTAATCACTTGGCTGTAAAAATTGAAAAATTAATAAAACTTGTTACAAAATGCAGACAAAACCAGGAAGAGGAAATAGTCAAGACAAAGCTTACAGTGTGTTCATCCAATCATATCATGATTATCCCCCACAGTCTACAATTTTCCACTTCTGTGTCCGTCAAATTTTCAAGAAAGCTATGGAGAATGGGGAGAAGGTTCTTTCTTCCTTTATAATGTTTGAATTGGGGGGGCTGATAAATACTAATTTGGGGAGATTGTGCCCAAACTAATTTTTTTATACAATACATAATTGAACAGTGGAAATGATTGCCATAAAATGATGGCCATCTTTTTGGAAAAATTGTACAACTTCATGGAGCATTGTTTTATCAATAGCCATTAATCTTGATGCTGTTCATTACCGCTGAAATCACAGGGAAAAATCTCTCAGTTCCAGCTTAGGCTTATCCAACTATATTTTCCCCCCTATAAATGTTGAATGTGTTACCTTTCAATCCAATTCATCTTAGCTTTGATAGCAACTCGATCCAGCAAGAATTGCAAGAAGAAGGGGAAATGCCTCTTTTTAGTCTTCTACTCATGTTAATACTGTTGAAAGAAAAGTCTTCATCATGGTTCAGTCCAAGCCGGGGATAAACATCATGATGACTGCTTTAGAAACAAGGTTGCAGTTTATTGAAGAGGGGAGCCAGACAGAAAGATGGCTCTGGCAGAAAAGAGAGAGAAGGGCTGAGCACATGTAGGGAGTGGGGTTTTATACCCTCTGGAGCCTTTTGTTTGGAGGTTATTTCCTGTTCCTATTTGAGGCTTTGTATTTCCTATGCCATGTATTTTGACCTGTGTCCCTTTGGCATCGTGAGTTAATCCTATTATGTCCTGTCTTAGACTTTGGGTGGGGTATGTAGATTTTAAGTGTCATTGTCTTCCTAAGCTGCTAGCTCCAACTTTCCTGAATGGTCTGCATCTGCATTTCTATAGAGCTGGTTTCTGCTTGGGGGAGGCAAACTTGGGGCTATTAAGAAAAACTAGGCATGCTTTTCTGCCTCTTTAAGATCCTTTGAGGAAATATATTTTTCTGCCCTTTTAAATATTTCCTTCTCTGGAGGGCTGACTTCCCACAATACTTTAAGACATGTTTTTGACATAGTTTCCAAGCTTGGGACGCTGTACATAGAGCTGATTTTGAAATACAAATCTCTTAGAATCATAGAAACCTAGGATTGGAAAGGGGTTTGGAGGTCTTCTAATCCTAAGGCAGGAAACCATAATACATCCTGGCCAAATGAGTGTCCAATCTTTTCTTGAAGACCTCCAGTAATGGAGCACCTATAAACTTTTGATCAAGCTGTTGCACTGATTAATTGTTCTCATTCTCAGGAAACTGCTTCTTAGTTCTATATTGGATCTCTCTTTGAATCTTATCCGTTACTTTAAATGATTGTCCAATTTCTTCTGGAAAACCTCTAGTGATGGAGTACCTACTTCCAGAGGCAAGCCATTCCACTTGTTAATTGTTCTGAATGACAGGAAATTTTTCTTTAATTCTCTCTTTGACATTCTTCCATCTGTTACTTCTTGTCTTGCACTCAGGTGCTTTGGAAGATAGGTGGTTTCCCCCCTCTCTTTTTTTGTGATAACCCCTCAAATGCTGGAAGACTGCTATCATGTCACCCCTGGTTCTTCTCTTCATTAGGCTAGACATTCCCAGTTCCTTGAATGTTCATTATATAATTTAACCCCCTGAACTCTAATCATCCTTGTTGCTCTTCTCTGCATTCTTACTAGAGTCTCAGCATCATTTCTGCATTGTGGTGACCAGAGCTGGATGCAGTATTCCAAGTGTGGTTTCATTAATGCAGTATAAGTAATACTTGAGGTATGAACATTTGAAATTATGACAAACACCCTAAAGCTACATATGATCCCATTTCAAAGTTATAACAACTTTGAAATGGGGTCATATATAGCTTTGGGGCTGTCTGTCATAATTTCAGACATTAGTTAAATGATCTATTGTAAGGTTCCTGGCTCTTAATCAAACCTGAGACACCATAATCATCAATTAGGAAAACTCAGGCGGAGGTTTCTTAAAGAGACAGTACTTTATTCGATCGACTGAAGTAGCTGGGTGGAACACAATCTGAAACGCTGGCAGCAGTTGCATTCAGATAAGCCACACCTTAGAAAGTTAATTGCATTGCTTTATAAAGGTTGTTATTGGACAATAGAGTTGGACAATAGAGTTATTACCATATGAGGAAGACAATAAACATTAATCATTCCTGTATACTCCCACGTGTAAAGCCGTCTCTTGGGTTGTTGGAAAAGAGTGTTTGTTATGACCATCGTATTCTCTTGACAAAATTCTATCAGCCTGTCGCCCTGCCTATTTAACTTATATGCAGAGCACATCATGAGAAAGTCAGGGCTAGATGAATCAAAAGTTGGAATTAAGATTGCCAGGAGAAATATCAACAACCTAAGATATGCAGATGATACCACGCTAATGGCAGAAAGTGAAGAGGAACTAAAGAGCCTCTTGATGCGGGTGAAGAAGGAGAGTGCAAAAGTTGGCTTGAAACTCAACATTAAGAAAACCAAAATCATGGCATCCGGCCCTCTCAATTCCTGGCAAATAGATGGGGAAGAAATGGAGGTAGTGACAGATTTTATTTTTCTGGGCTCCAAGATCACCTCAGATGGGGACTGCAGCCAAGAAATTAAAAGACGCTTGCTCCTGGGGAGGAAAGCTATGGCAAATCTAGACAGCATACTAAAAAGCAGAGACATCACCCTGCCAACAAAAGTGCGTATAGTCCAGGCCATGGTTTTCCCAGTTGCAATGTATGGCTGTGAAAGTTGGACCATAAGAAAGGCTGAGCGCAAAAGAATTGAGGCCTTTGAACTATGGTGCTGGAGAAGACTCCTGCGAGTCCCTTGGACTGCAAGGCGTTCAAACCGGTCAGTCCTAGAAGAGATCAACCCCGACTGCTCTTTAGAAGGCCAGATCCTGAAGTTGAAACTCAAATATTTTGGCCACCTAATGAGAAGGAAGGACTCACTGGAGAAGGGCCTAATGCTGGGAAAGATTGAGGGCAATAGAAGAAGGGGACGACAGAGAATGAGATGGCTGGATGGAGTCACTGAAGCAGTAGGTGTGAACTTAAATGGACTCCAGAAGATGGTAGAGGACAGGAAGATCTGGAGGAACGTTGTCCATGGGATCGCGATGGGTCGGACACGACTTCGCAATTAACAACAACAACAACATACTCCCATAGTCCTTCTTCAGTACATCCGTATATGTACTTACATGAAATTCTTCCCTGACGCAAATGCTGATTACAGAAGCGAGATAGCAGCAGTTAGGCTAAACAGTTTTGTTTCTTTTTTCTAGTTCCAGTTGCAAACCCTACACTGTCATACCTCAGATATTACCTATACTGTTAGAGATGTGAAGGCCTGGGAAAAAAACTTGAAAAAAATGGGGTTTTTTCCCCATTGTTTTCCAAATAGCTTTAGGAAAAAAAGAAGAAAAAACCCAGAAAGAATCCTATTTTTTTCCCTATTTTTCCTGGTTTTTTTTTCCAGTCCTTCCCATCTCTAGATCCACCTCGCAGACCTCTCTAATGCAGCAAAACAAAACATTTTGTCCCTGGGGTGTGTGGCGGTGACCTGAACGCCGTCACCATTTTGTCCCATCCATTTCTGTGTAGAGACAAAATGGTGGTCACCAGAGAAACTCTTCACTTTTCTGCCTTAGAGAAATCTCCATGCTATCGCAGAAGCTTCTGAATGCTGCAAAAAGTTTGCGCAGCACTGTGGAGACCTCTTTAAGGCAGCAAAATGAAGCAGTTTGTTCCCAGGCCTCATGGTGGCAACCCAAATGGGGTCACCATTTTATGGGTGGGACAAAATGGCAGCCCATTTTAGACCCATGCCACGGGACTGTGCAAAGAAGGAAGAAGGCCTTGGAACTCTTCAAAAGGTAAATGAGGCATAGGGTGTTTGCCTGGTGGGGTCAGAATCGGGCCTAAGGCCTGGGAAAATGCAGTGAGAATGGGAAGAGGCTGCAGGGAATTGGAGCATGGAGCATCTTGAGAGTGGAGGAGCCTTGGAATTGAGGGCCATACAGAATGGATTTTGTAATACTTACGATATGTTTTTTGTAGTTCTATCGCATGGGCTAAATAATACAGGTTTTCTTGTACTTTAAATTTGCTTTTACAAATGAATTGCTAATAATTTCCTATAAGCCTTAACCTTACAGAAAAGCCTCTTTTACAAACTAGGACTGGCAGGAAAACATTTGATATGTTGTAGATAACAGCTTCATTTTCAGATGTTCTCAAGCTCCATGAACAAATGAAATATTGAAGCTCAACCTTGGGAAGCACTGAGAATGTATCTTGCTCATAGCCATTTTGATGCTTTTCTTTTGCAAATATTTCTTTTACTTTTATTCAGAATACGGTGCTCTTTTCTATGGCTACACTCCCAATCAACTTTTGCTTGAAGTTCTTTGTTGCGCTCACTATAAAAGTAAATATAAACCATTTTTTCAGGTTTCCCAATTTCATAGGGAGACGCCACTTTATTAAAGTACTCCAATAAATAGCTTTTAAATGGTCTTCTGACTTATTGGAAAAAGAAAGCCAAGGCAGAACCGAGGGCCAGATTTGGTCATCAAGGCAGGGGGGGACTGGGCCTGTACTAGAGCTCCAAAAACAGGCAACATACAAATAACAGCTATCATGTAGTACAGAAAGGGAGACGATTAGCATATTTTTAAAAGAATCTTGAAGTCACTTTCCAGAACTAGTCTGGGTTCTTCAGATGATGAGAGTCTTTCTAGAGCAGGGGTGTCAAACTCAATTTCACTGAGGGCCGCATCAGCATTGCGGTTGCCCTGGAGGGGCCAGATGGGTGTGGCCAGAGTGGGTGCAACCTACTGGGTGGGCATGGATGGAATGGGTGTGGCCTACTGGGTGGGCGTGGCCAGTTCTACATCATTTGCTTCAAGGGTGACTGTGGGGGCCTGGGCAGGAGTGGGACAGATCTGAGGGCCTCTGGCAGAAGGGGGTGGGACTGGGGCAAGTGTCAAGGCATGGTCCACTGGGGCAAGTGCCAAGATGGCCACCACAAAATTGTACATTGGCTCCCGGCCGGCCTGGGCCAAGGCCAAGGCAGCGGGGGCCGTTCCCTCACTGTTTCCAGGATGGCTTCGTGAGCCACATGAAACCACTTCGTGGGCCGCATCCGGCCCCTGGACCTTGTATTTGACATTTCTGTTCTAGAGATTCTTGAAGTCATTGTAATATATTTTTCACAGGTCCATCAGAATATTGAATTTTGAGGTCCTCTATTGATTTTTCAGTCCAACAATTACTTACACTATCTCAAAACTCTACTGTAGACTGTAGATCCAGAGTGTGTTTAATGTATGTTTTAAGCATTCCTAAATACCTAGATGAGGTAGTTTAGTCCTTCCTCCTTGAGATTCTTTATAGATATTTCAAGCCATTTTTCTTCACTTTTTTTGGAATCTTGTTTGGATGCTTCAGAATCTTCCTCATCCAGGTTTCTCAATGAATCATGAAGCCATTTTTCCAGAACTGATTTAGGTTCAGTAGAAAATGGCAAGCTTTCTAAGGATCCTTGAAGTCATTGTAATGCAATAGACAGTACAGGAGGGGGGGAGCCAATTGTTGAGCTAACTTTTGCATCTGTTGGAGCATCTGATACAAATTAACTGCTAAATTCTGCACCTCAGTTTCCTATTCTGTCTTGGTACCTAAGGATAGTATCCATCCACTTTAGTCTGCTGTTGCTCCAGCTTGTGGATTGGATGCCATACTGTGGTTTTGTTATAATCTGTGAAAGTTTGGGGGGAGTAGATCAGATTAATGTCAGGCACATGGAATCAGAAGCCAGAATAGTGTTCAAAAGTACCGTACTTTCCAGCGTATAAGACGACTTTCGAAAGCATTAAAATTGGCGCCGAAGTCGGGGGTCGTCTTATATGCTGAGTCTCCTTATACGTCGGAAATAATGGTAGTTTCTGGCATATAAGATGACTTTCTAGGCATGCGACTCGGTGCCGAAGACGGGGGTTGTCTTATACACCAGGTCGCTTTATACGCCGGAATATATGGTACTGTGAATTTATTTCGCACTATCCATCTACAAAAATCTGATCTACTAATGGTCAAGGCAAATTGGAGCTAGGTAAGAAGCAATGGAATTCCCATGGGCTGAACTTGCATAAGCATAGCAACTTCAAACTCCAGAGCCTACTCTTGGCCTCAGCCTGGTCTTTTCCTATATCAGGGGGTCTTCAAACTTGGCCCTTTTATGACTTGTGGACTTGTGCCTGGCTGAGGAATTCTGGGAGTTGAAGTCCAAAAGTCATAAAAGGGCCAAGTTTGAAGACCTCTGTTCTATACTCACTCTTAAATTTGTACATGTAGAATTAAGTGTAATGAGCCATAATTCATTAATTAAGTATAATGAGCCATAATTTTTTCATTAATTCATTATTTGGTCAATAAGTGAAGAGAGGTATATGTAACATTCAGCTAATAATAATGTTACATTGTCCTAAAACCTCCATTGTAATTTTATATAAATATTCATGATAAAATTTATATGTAGTAATACCGATAGTTACAATAGTAACAATATCTTTATACACAGTAAGGGGTTTTTGCTGTTCTCTTGGAAGTATGTTTTAGAGAAATATGGATATTTGTAGTACAATACTGGAAGTTACTAAAATTAAAAAAAAATTAACGTCTGGAATAAGTAGGAATGGGATAGACAGAAAGCTTTCCACCATATCCCCCAATAGCAAAAATTATGGATGAATCCTTGAAATATTCTAATGCAGTTCCTCCTCTATGTGTATATCAGTGTGCATGTTTTAAAGCATTTCAAGAACAGAAATTTATTTTCTTTCCTTTTTACATTTATCCTAGTTTAATCAGGGTTGGAAGATCTTGGGTGCCCTAAAAGAGGAGGGATTATTTTGCCCTTTCATTTTAAGTGGAAAGTACACAAAAATTGAACTGCATTCATACTAAAGTCATGAAACATCTCCATTAGGAAATTGATCAAGTAAATATGTTAAATATTTACAATGACTTAAGATAGGTCTGCAAATTCACTGATTTATTCATCCAATATATATGGCTGTCCAACATGCAATTGAGACTGGGTCTCTCTTTTTTTTCTCCTTTTCATTCATTTGTGTTTGATTTTCAGGGACTGCCTGGACTATGTCTGTCTATCTGCCTGCCAGCCAGCCTCTCTGTCTGCCTACCTATCAATTTTCTATATGGCGCATCAAGAGCATTTAATATGGGCGATGAAAAAAAAAGGCATACGTCTTCTCAGAAAGCCATCAATGAATTTCTCAATCTCCTTAGGAAATTGCCTTCTGTCATGAAATAGTGACAATTGGCCGCTAGAAGATAAAGTAATCAATGGGAATGTGGAACAGATTAAACCCTCTTTTGGGGGAGAAAATCAGAATATAGGTTTTGAGAGACAGTATCCAAAACAGCACATAATATTCTATATGTGTTTGCCCTCCAGTTCCTCTAATCTGAATGATCCTTTAGCTTGAATAGCCAAGCAACTGTTGAATAGCCAAGCAATTTATAATTTAAAGTAGCATAAAAAGATAAGCAAATAAATAATGTTCCTCTCCCAAAGGAACTAGAGGAATAGTTACAATGATGAAAAATTTGATTGGTAAATTAAAATTGAAACAATAAAACCACTGGCCCCTAAAGACTGGACTAAAAATAAGTGATCTTTTTTATGTATTTTATAAAGACAGAATAGTAGCCAAATGCAACTACTTCCAAACTCTGGGATGCAGGAAAGGACCATCTTCCATCTGCCTAATGTTGTTGTTGTTAATTGCAAAGTCGTGTCCAACCCATCGCAACCCCATGGACAATGTTCCTCCAGGTCTTCCTGTCCTTTACTATCTTCTGGAGTCCATTTAAGTTCACACCTACTGCTTCAGTGAATCCATCCAGCCATCTCATTCTCTGTCGTCCCCTTCTTCTATTGCCCTCCATCTTTCCCAGCATTAGGCCCTTCTCCAGTGAGTCCTTCCTTCTCATTAGGTGGCCAAAGTATTTGAGTTTCAACTTCAGGATCTGGCCTTCTAAAGAGCAGTCGGGGTTGATCTCTTCTAGGACTGACCGGTTTGAACGCCTTGCAGTCCAGGGGACTCGCAGGAGTCTTCTCCAGCACCATAGTTCAAAGGCCTCAATTCTTTTGCGCTCAGCCTTTCTTATGGTCCAACTTTCACAGCCATACATTGCAACTGGGAAAACTATGGCCTGGACTATACGCATTTTTGTTGGCAGGGTGATGTCTCTGCTTTTTAGATCTAATAGATCAGTCTATTAATCTAATAATGCATAAATGTTCCCTGTGAAAAGTCTTTCAATCCATAGGACTTTTTTTTCCTCTTCCATACCACAAACAATTCAAAACAATTTCTAGAAGTAAAGTTTTGGAGCAGTAGGTGGGAAATATTCTCAGCTTGTTCCTAAATGCCGAACTGTAAAGATAGACTAACAAGTTGCTTTCTCATAGTTCGGTGGTACCTTTTTTGTGAGGTCATATGAAATCACAACTGTTTCAATAAAATTTGCAAACATAATGAGAAGCTTCATATAAAAAAGAAACACAGCTATTGATATCCCCAGCTTTTTTTCCCTAAAAGATTTATGAGAACAAAGGTCTTCTCATTCTACATCCATCCTAGAATTTATCTGCCTTTTAAGATAGGGATCAGCAACCATAGTTTACAGACATCCGCCAAGGTGTCTGCCCCCAATTTGGATGTCAAAAATAAATACTGAAAGCAAAAATGTAATATAAACCTGATGAGCTGCAGTCTCAGTCACCTTTATTTCCATGAATGCTTCTATGACCTACAGAAGCAGAATAGAGGATGGGTGTTGATAACATAATGCTTTGTCTAGAAGTGGGATTCTTGTTGCCTGCTCCCCCCAAGAAAAGACCAATGGTATAGGACAGGGATAGGCAACCTTGACTCTTTTATGACTCGTGGAATTCAACTCCCAGAATTCCTGAGCTAGCAGGAATTCTGGGAGTTGAAGTCCACGAGTCATAAAGGGGCCAAGGTTGCCTACCCCTGGTATAGCAGAAGACATTCTCAGCAAATAAGGATAGACTTGGATCTCTGCTGTTGTTATACTTAATTTTAAATGTCTAGCAGACAACCTCTGACCCATTGGGTCATCCCTTCAAAGCTGCTTCCTTACCAGGATTCTCAGCAACTTCGAGAAGGGCAAAGCTCCCAATGTGATGCCTTCACTTGAAAAGCTGGGCATACACTCAGAGAGAGACCCTGTTGAGTGATGCTGTAGTGACATTAGAGTCAAATGACAGCACAGGAAATGTTTCATGACATTTCATATTATGTCACAATATTTTATCTAGCTGTAGATAGATGCTAGGTGTGTGCTTCCACATACCTCAGATCAACTATGTAGCTTTGAATATGAAGGGTATAGGCTAAAAAAGATATCCTTTGTCTCAGACAAAGTCTGTTGAATAAAAGAAGTTAAAAAAGGGAAGTGTAAGATTCAGGGAAGACCTCAAATCTTCCAATAAGAACACACACACACACACACACACACACACACACACACAGAGAGAGAGAGAGAGAGAGAGAGAGAGAGAGAGAGAGAGAGAGAGAGAGAGAGAGAGAGAGAGAGAGAGATCTTTAACAAAGATAGAAGGGGAGTTACAACTCATTTTACACCCACTTTTACTTAAACCCATAATGGATAGGCTCCATTATGGCTGTAACTTGAGGACTAGCTGTATTAAAATTATATGATCACTATGTGACGTTACATGAATTTTCCATTATGGAGGTAGCTACATCCATAAATGTTTTGAGAAAGAAACATCCATTTGGATGTCTGGCTGATTGTTTGGAATCAAGGGCAATGAAGCAGTCTGTTCAGCCTGGGGCCTCTGTGGGAACAGGTCAAAAATCTCAAAAGAATCACGGCAATGGCATGACTCAGGCAGGACTTTGCATCTTAACTTGTAAGTCTCTTTGCAGATACACTGCTGCACACAGGTATTTATTTCTTGCATTATCCCCTTACTGGCTTAGGCAAAGTATTTTGGGTCAAAGCTATGCATGGTTTTTAAATGAGATGCTTAGAACTACATTTCAAAGATATTTGAGCAGGGCCAGCATGCAGGAAATAGATAGGGTGACTCAAGCCCATCTTTCCTACCAGCCAGAAAAATACTGAGTCTCTAATATGGAAAGGGACAGCTTGAAAATTGTGGAAGAATCAAATGACAAATCTCCAATAATTCTGACCCAAGCTGTCTACCAGCTATTAGAAGATATAGCAAAGGACAAATAGATGAATTACACAGTGTATTCCATGCTTATCATGTCCAAGTGCTTTTTCAGAACTTTTGATGTGGCAGTTGTTTTGTTTTTGTATTGTGGTATAATTTTAACTTTTGATTTAGCAATAGCAATAGCACTTATATACCCCTCCATAGCCCTCTCTAGGTGGTTTACAGAGTCAGCCTATTGCCCCCAACAATCTGGGTCCTCATTTTACCTGCTTCAGAAGGAGGGAAGGCTGAGTCAACTGTGAGCCGGTCAGGATCGAACTCCTGGCTGTGGGCAGAGTTAGCCTGCAATATTGCATTCTAACCATTGCGCCATCACTGTTTAGATCCTAAACAATTGAAGCATCCTCTCTAAAGCAAACAAACAAACAAATTCATTTGACTTGACTCTGCTTTGAATATGCTGCGTATTACCGGTAGTCCTCAACTTATTTCCAGTTGCTTAGCAACTGTTCAGAGTTATGCCAGACCTCCCTACAACCCAGTTCTGAAGTTCCAGTGACTGCCACCCCCGTACAGTCATGTGACCATATCAAGTATTCAACAACCAGCCCACATTTGCAGCTGTTTGCTAAGTCACATGTTCACATTTTATGAGAGTTTTGCTGAAAACCTGGCACTACTTTCAGCTTTCAGAAAAACCGGTGCATACCAAACCATTGGTTTCACTATGGCTCTCACTTAACAAAGGTTATAAAATTGGCTTAGTCATGTGATGACTTAGTCATGTGATGACACATGGCTTAGTCATGTGTTAAACGGGATGACCCGTTTAACGGCCATCACTACTTACAACCATGATGGGCAGGCTCCATTATGATTGTAAATTGAGGATTACTTGGACACGAATGGATCGCAGCTTTTATAATTCAAGGATGCAAACATGATGTGAGAAAAGTTTTGTTTTCCTCCCTGTTTTCTGAGACTTCCTCCAAAAGTGTTTGGCAATCATATCATTCTTGTTTCTATAATTATAGGTTATAACCTGAATCGTCTCAAAAGGAGATTATACATACAAATTATATAAATATTGCAAGCCTTCAAAATGAGCTGTGAATTGATGCTGCACTTTTTCTTATAGTCTTGAGCTTTCATCCTGCACTTTTAAATATTCAGTGATTAATGTGGGTCACTGTTAATCCTTAGGCGTGAATGGTTTAAGCTTGATTAAATAAGAATATTTATTTCTTGGTAATCGTAGTAATTATTTATTGCCCTTAATGGTAATCTTTGCAGGATTATAATTTTTTTCCCAGCACTACTTGGCAATCCTGAGAGCTTAGAGTTTATTGATCATCACCTAGCAAAGAATTTTAATGTAACCACAAGGGCATGATGAACTGTGATCCTTTGTATTTGCAGTGCAAATGTTGTGAAAGCAAATGAAGTTAACTTTGACAGCCTTTTCTTCATCTCTTAGCCAAATAAATGAAGCTATATTGACCACAATGAGTTCACTCACAGGGATTTCTTAAGTATGTTGCTAAATTTGATGACCTAGTAGCCAACTCCATCCCTGTAATTAAACTCTGCCTCTGAGCTCTCCTTCTAAACACTGCAGCCATTAGTTAGACAGACAGACAGACAGACAGACAGACAGACAGACAGACAGATGCATGGATTCATGGAAGATAGATAAATAGATAGATAGATAGATAGATAGATAGATAGATAGATAGATAGATAGATAGATAGATAGATAGATAGATAGACGGATGGACAGAAAGACAGACAGACAGACAGATAGATAGACAGACAGATAGATAGACAGATGCATGGATTCATGGAAGATAGATAGATAGATAGATAGATAGATAGATAGATAGATAGATAGATAGATAGATAGACGGATGGACAGACAGACAGACAGATAGACAGACAGACAGATAGATAGACAGATGCATGGATTCATGGAAGATAGATAGATAGATAGATAGATAGATAGATAGATAGATAGATAGATAGATAGACGGATAGACAGACAGATAAATAGACAGATAGATAGATAGACAGATGCATGGATTCATGGAAGATAGATAGATAGATAGATAGATAGATAGATAGATAGATAGATAGATAGATAGATAGATAACATTTATTGTCATTTTTTACTGTGGGCACAATGGCACACATTAAAAATGAAATTTAGTTGTTCCCTCTCAAAGTGTACACATACATAACACACACATTTAAACATACTATATACAACATATGTGTAGACCTACACCCTTACATATAAGTAACATAGAAATATTAATAACACCCTTACATATAAGTAACATAGAAATATTAATTAGTAACATAGAAATATTATGAATACATAACGGAAGGAGGACGCTTTAGAGTTTACAAGGTTAATAATGTATGGAGCAAAACTGTGACTGAATCTGGATGTTCTGCTTCGGATACCACAGAGCCCCCTCCTCACAGAAGGAAAACAGGTGAGCCCAACTCCATGAAATTCCTCATTGCCAACAGCAGCCTGACTTCTCTTTGACATTTTAAAGAACATCTTGACATGAAATGATAGAACAGTGGTGGCGAACCTATGGCATGGGTGCCAGAGGCGGCACTCAGAGCCCTCTCTGTGGGCACGGGTGCCATCACCCCAGTCCTAGGCCTTCAGCTGGGTTTTATAAAACCTTTTCGCTTTAGGCCTCCGCCGCCGTGTGCAAAAAAAAAAAAAAGGTTAAATCAGTCAATTTCAACTTCTCGCGGGGAAAAAAAAAACCCTTGCAAAGTTGGAATTGATTGATTGAACTTTTTAGTCCCACCCAGTCTGCTGTTACCACCACAGCCATGCCCACCCAATGGGCCTCGCCCACCCAATTGGCCACACCCAGCCAATGGGCCACATCTACCCGGCACTCGACAATGCATAAGTGGGTTTTGAGTTGCAGTTTGGGCACTCAGTCTCTAAAAGGTTTGCCATCACTGTGATAGAAGATGCAAGCTGACCTACATATCCAATGTTTAGTATTAGAACATTTCTTATTTAAAGGAAAATAAAAGGATGCTTGCCCAGCAAGAACGGTTAACTAAATTATATTTTCAGCAATGAAGCTTAACCTCATCCATACATGTCTTGACATGATTTGCTGGGATTGTCGTTTTTTACCACGTGTATATCAACGGTTGTTATTATTATGATTTATCACACAGTCCACCAGATGTTTAGACTGGATTTGGCATTTTTGTCTGCCTATCACATCCTTTCCAAGCACCTGGGATAAGTAGATGTGAATGTTTGATGGTGTTAAAGTATCATCACAGGATATCAGCTGTTTCCATTACAGCTGCCTTTTGCAATTGACTGACGGCAATTTTGGCAATGCAGATGGTGGTCAAATGGAACTCCAGTTGTTTTATGATTGTACTCAAGGCACCTATTACTATGGATACTATCTTTGCTTTCTTTTGCCACAGTCATTTATTATTTCTTTATTTTCAACCTTTGTATATTTGTGATGGCTAAATACCTTTTCTTCCAGCACAGGTAGTCCTCAATGTATCACAGTTCATTTAGTGACGGTTCAAAGTTACAATGGCACTAAAAAAAGTGACCTATGACCACTTTGCACATTTCCATAGTCATGTGATCAAAATTAAAATGCTTAGGAACTAACTCATATTTATGATGGGGTCATGTGATCACCTTTTGCGACCTCCTGACAAGCAAAATCAATGGGGAAACCAGATTCACTTAACAACCATGTTGGTAACTTAAGAACTGCAGTATTTTACTTAACAACTGTGATAAGAAAGGTCGTAAAATGGGGCAAAACTTACTTAACAAATGTCTCATTTAGTAACATAAATTTTGAACCCAATTGTGGTCGTAAGTTGAGGATCACCTGTAGTCATGTAGCCCTGGTTACTCAGCCAACAGTCCTGAATCCTGTAGTCCATTTGTCACCAGATGTCCGAGAACAGCATCTAATGTGTTCCTTGTTAGTATCATGGTTTGTCACACAGTCAGTCATATATTTAAATTGCATTTGGCATTTTTGTCCACCTATTGAGTCCTTCCCATGGACCTGGGATAGGTAGATGATGATATTTCATGGTGTTACAGGTATTGTCACAGGATGTAAGGTATTCTAAATAAAGCTGCTTTTTGTAATTGACTGATGCTGAATTTGTCAATGTTAGAATAGAATAGAACTGGAAGGGACCCTGGAGGTCTTCTAGTCCAACCTCCTGCTCAAGCAGGAGAACCTATTCCAACTCAGACAGTGATGGAGTGCCCACGATTTCTGGAGGCAAGCTCTTCCACTGGTTAATTGTTCTCACTGTTAGGAAGTTGCTCCTTAATTCCAGGTTGCTTCTATCTTTATTATGTTATTACTATTATTTGTGCCTTTGCCTTCCACTCGGTGTTGACTCTGCAGTTTTCCTAGCAACATTTTCAGAAGTGACTTGCCATTGCCTTCCATCTAGGGCTAACAGAAAGTGACTGGCCCAAGTTTACCCAGCTGATTTTGTGCCTAGAACAGGATTAGTCTCCCAGAGGTTTTTAGCTGAATGCCTTTACCACTATACCAAATTGGCTCTCAAACCAATTAAGCTGAAGATAATTTTGCAAAACCTTAAATGCTGGAAAAAATGTAGGAACAAATGGGTAAGAAGAGAGATGATAAAGATATATATATATCAGGGAGGGTTAAAAAAATCAAAATGGCAACTGCAACCATACCTTTTTTAAATGCAACATGACATATTGGAAACAGACAGTGTGTTTCTCATAGATAATTTGTATAGTATCTTCTTTTTGAAATGGGATGAAAGGTAGACAAATTAGCTGCAAAGAACATTTTATGCACTAATGCAATTTAATATGCTCACTGGATTTTCCTGTTATGATTGAACCCCAACTACTTTTAAAACATTAATCTATGCAAAAGTTTTCTGCATTTTCCCAGGTTTTAGAAATTAACCATTTAGCCGAGAAAAATCACATACCACATTAGCACCCTATTCTTTTGTGTGATGTCTTTACTTCCACCCAGTTCTTAATAGAGCAATTTCATGCCTTTTTAACTAACTTTTTCATTCAGCGATTGCAGGCAGGATGGGGGTGGAAAGGAACTGTTGTAGCATATTATACAATTATTGGCATCGCTTATGAGCAGTATACTAGCACGCTATTTGTGTATGAGTTTGCGTCCATGTGTGACATCCACATCAGTTCAAAGAGATTCTTAAAATCCCTCAAACTTTCGTCATAAAGTAGAATTTATACCAGCCTTAAATTATTGAGTATTAATCTTTTCTTTTGTCTCTGGATCTTAGAATTGTTCCAGAAAATCACTATCCTCAGTTTGATAATATTGAATGAATAGTGTAATAAAAAGGAAGGACTCACATTTCTACAAATGGCAGCAAATTCCAAGATAATCTTTCTTTTGAAGTATATACTGTATACATATATATTCCTGTGGTTTTACAGATTGCTTCACCACCAGAAGGCAGAAATATATAAAACATCTTTATGTAAAAATAAGGTGCAATTTATTATATATGAATTACATGTTCCTTTACTAAGATTTTGCTTGGGCCACCACCACCATTAGGATTCTTTTACTTTTTGGATGGACATCTTGATTTTACACCAAAGAATGACACAGGCAGTGGTGGAATTCAAATATGTGAACAACTGGTTCTCTGTGTAGATGCCGTTTCCAGAAGTCCATTCTGGGCCTGGGCAACAAAAAATTAGCTACCGGTTCTGCCGATGTAGTGCAAACTGGCTGAACCCATCACTGGACATAGACATATGTAGCAATTTTAAAAAAGCACAAAGCAGATTAATTAAAGACAGCAAACATAATAACCACTGCCATAAAGCATCAGATAGATAATAAAATATAAACTGCTGCTTTGTTACTGAGACTTTGAAAATAAAAATCACTCCCATTCATTTGGACAGGAAGTCATCTGGGCAGAATCTAAAGAGTTGATGGAGATAACATCTGCCTTGTCAACTGAGAAAACATTTTGATCCTCAGGAATTTGACAATCATTAGTGAGATGAGCTTTGTCCCTGGGGGGAAGGGGGCAGAGAGTTGGGTGCAAGCTATGGTGAAAGTAAGGTGCCAGATCCTTAAAGAGACCCTTGTGCAGCCCCTCCTCAAGTAACAGACCTTGGATTCAACTTTACTGGACTTCTATCTTCTCCTTAAAAAAATATGTGACATTACCGGTGTGTCGCATAGTCAGCAAAATTTTCAAACTGGATTTGGCATTTGGTTATTATTATAATTACTGAATGATGGATTACCTCTATATATTTGGTTGGCATTGAATATCATTCCGTGGTTGATATTACATGCTAGCTGTTGTAAGCTGTTAAGATTCTATTGGTCAAAGCAGCAGAAAAGAACCTATAATTAAATTAATTAAGCTTAATTCAACACACCTAAAACAGGGCATGGACCTTCCACTGCATGGCCATCTTGATTTTTTTATTTATTTATCTTTATACCCCCCACAGATATTGCTGACAGGAACACAAGATATCTGAAATAGAAAATGCTGAGATTTGTTTATTAACAGCAGAAAACACAGGAATTGAGCAAGTGTAGAAATATTCTATAGCTGTAAACTTGGTTAGAGGAAACTGGGTTGCCTGTAGTCATGTTGGATTAAGGTGAATAATTCTGCACATCCATATATTTTAGAAATGGGAGAAAAGTAATGGCTCAGGTAATGATACAAACACCCTGACCAATTACCCTTGTCTCTTGTATATAAGCAGTTAATTTATTCATTTATGTTCAAGACACATGAATAAAATTTCAGCTTTCATTTCCTTGAAAGTGTATGTTTGGCTTGTAAGCATTTTTTTCTCAAGAAGACTGAAAAATGTTTCTAAAATTCATAGCTATTAAATATTTTAGGGCTGTTTTCTTGCTAAAATAAAATTCAATATCTGCTATTAATTCAATGTACAGGATTAATTCAGTATATGGTAAACAGATACTGAATGATCAACTGTCATAAATTGGCAATGTTTTTGTAGTTCATTAGATTATTGGTTTTTAATATTGGCAGTGTTTGAATCTTGAATTTGCTCTGTCATTCTGATTACAACTTGGAAGCAAAACTAACAAAACTTTTGTAGAAAAAAGTTGTTCTGGGATGCATTTGGATCAACTAAACTTTAAAAACAAAACTTTTACCAACTTGTTCTGGGATTTTTTTATCTGACATTGCTGCAGAATAAACTGAATTTGTACCTGAACATCTTCATTAACTGACATCTTCTATCTGAATCAATATCACTTCAGTTTTGTTGACTCAGTGTATTTGGATGGTATGGCAAACTAATCTATGAGTTTTTCAAAATCTTCTAGAATTTTTTATTACTGTATGTTCTATGAATGAGGGAACTGAAAGAAAAGAATAAAATGAAAAACCTAACTACACTGTTTGTTTCCAAAATAAAACCTGTAGACTGAATGTACTATTGACTGAACACAAACAGTTGATGAGGCAACTGTATATTTTGGAATTATGAAGAGAGCAAAACGGAGTAGAAATAAAGCATATGGAGAAAGACTTGCAAAAATTACATGAGTTGTGGTTTATCAAGTCTCCCAACTCCCTCTCTAGTTTAACCAACCATTACCTCCAATGAAGCCAGTTTGATCTAGTGATTAAGGCTGGAAAGTGGAAGACTATGAGACATAAATTCTAATCCCACTTTAGGCATAGCAGTCAGCTGGGCGACTTTGGGCCAATCACCAAGGGACTGTGAGTTCTAGTCCCACCTTAGCCATGAAAGCCAGCTGGGTAACCTTGAGCCAATCACCTTCTCTCAGCCCAACTTATCTCATATGTTTGGGATTGTGGGGAAAATAGGAGGAGGAATGTATATGTTCACCACCTTGAGTTATTTGTAAAAATAGTGAAGGGAGAGAGGGAGAGTGGGAGGGGAGAGGAAGAATGGAGAACGAGAGAGTGCAGAAGATAAAAAGTGGAAGATGCACTGCAGTGATTAAAGAATCAGCTTGATTTCCTTCAAGGGGTGTAGTGATGCCATCTGGTTATCAAGAAGGATAGTGAGATACATTTCATGGACTTCCAGATATTCTTTTTATAAATAAACTGCCTTACTAGTAGATGTCCCTGAGAGCTTCACACTGGTCAGGGAAGGGAGTGGGTATAGTGCCAATTTTTCTAGATTCAACAAATAATGGACGTCTTGTATGGTTCAAGAAGAGTTGATAAAGGGATGTTAAAACAGTGTTTCCTTGCCTCCATTTTGCCATGGCCATTTTACTATGGGCCATCTTGACGCAGGGCAAATCACCATTGAAAACTCACCATGGGGCACCTCCCTTCATGGGAGGCAGCCATAGATTGTGGTATCATGATGGGCTGAGTCTTCAGATCGAGTCTCCTATGGGAACAGCTGGTCAGTCGGGTCAGAGCATGTACATCTGCATGGCTGTTTATGGTGTCACCATTGCTGCTGGTGCACAAGAGGAACCTCCTACTTGTCACCCACCTACTGGGGAAGCCTTCTACTCAGGATGCATTTGGCTATTCCTTGTTGCCCACAGGCCCTCATGGGATTGTGCCAGCAGTGCCAGTCTAAGCGTTAAGCTGCCCACATATGAGAGGAGCATCTGGCCTGCTGCCCACTGGGGAGGCCTTCAACCCAGACCACATTCAGCCATTCCTTTGTCCCCACAGGCCCTTGTGGGAGGATGGCATCCATGCCAGTTACATGTTATTCTGCCCACCTGCCACCCACTAGGGAGAGAGATACCTCTGACACATGGGCAGTGCAACAAGACAGCACAGACAGGCACGTGTAGTGGATGTGCTCCATTTTGACTGACTGGCTGTGCCCGCAGGATGCTGGGTCCAGTGATATGGCCTGTTGCAAAGCCGTTTGAATCTGCCTCCCACGAAAAAAGGTGCGTGAGGGAGGTGTCAATTTGTCCCTCAGGGAATTTCCTGTGGTGATTTGTCCTGAGCCAAGATGGCAGTGCTGAGATGGCCATGCTGAGGTGGCCATAGCAAGATGGCGGTGCTGAGATGATATGGGGAATTGGCTGGCTGGGGAATTCTGGGAAGTGAAGTCCACATGTCTTAAAGTCTTAAAGTTGCTGAGAAACACAGTCTGTGTTAAAGGCATTTTCTTGAGTGCATTATTGAAATATCTAGATCTGGTCAAATATTACCTTCCCCTCTAAATATTAAGTCCAAGACAATCCAAGTTCCTTGCATCTTTAATTCAAGCAATTCTTTGTCTATAAAATGGAGAAAATACTGCATTTCTCTCAGTGCAGGAAATGAACGTAGTCTTTTTTTGAAACAAAAAATGTGTGCCTTGGATTAGTTTTTTAATATACTCATAGCTCCAGTTCCATCCAGTTAGATTACTACAGTCTTCTCCAACTTAGTGCTGTCCCGATGGGCTAAAACTACAGTTCCCAGCATTCCAGAGGACTATCGGCTATTGGCTCCAGGTGTCCTCTGGAAGAACCAACATAAAACAGCTTTGATGATCTATGATGGACATCTAGTTAATATTTTCATATTAAAAATGAGTGAAGATGCCCATCTGTGGTGTAAACTGTATAAGCCAGGGGTCTTCAAACTTGGCCCTTTTATGACTTGTGGACTTCAACTCCCAGAATTCCTCAGCCAGGCACACTGGCTGAGGAATTCTGAGAGTTGAAATCCACAAGTCATAAAAGGGCCAAGTTTGAAGACCTCTGGTATAAGCAACACATCAATTTAACTTGGTTCTGTTGAACTTAGCAGCAAGGAACCTGTGTCCCATTTGAAAGAAAAGATCGATCTAACAATCACTTGCTAATATTGGAGGGAGGGGCTGTTCAAAAACAAAGAGTAGCTGGAGCCAGGCAGGCGAAACTAAAATTCATTTCATTTAAGTAATTAAGTGGAATATGATCAAGCTTAAAATTAGATTATGGAAATGAACATGATTACTCACCACACAGCCTTTTAATATTTTCCTCCCTTTTGCCCCATAAAGAATATTAATGGGGCGAGGCTCTGCATCCTGCAATGAAGTCTTGTGTGGGGGCATATATTTCAAACAATAAAACTGGAAAAAAAATCTTCCCCATCTTCTTAGAGATACAGGCAGTATTCATAGTAGAAACGATAGTAAATGGAGTAGTTATCTAACATAATATAAAACATACTTAATCAATTCAGATTCCAAAAACACTTGAAGCTCTTCTCTTTCAAATAAGACTATTTATCAAGTTTATGTGGTGTGCAATATTTGGCTTGTACCCCTGGCTGAAGATTTAACTATATATACTTTTGTGTTCAGGATGGGGTTGGAGAAAACGGTTAGCAGCGTTTTTCATACTCAGAAGACATATAAATGAAAGGAACAGAGAACATTTTATTTTATCTGCCATGCTTGGAAGTACAGCTAGAAGACAATTGATTAGGACTTACACAATTCCCAGTTTAAGTAGCTTTGGAAGTGTCATAGATTTTGATGTTCCTTCACCTAGAACAAATGCGTTTTTTTTGGCAGAATGGAGAGGTTTTGATGTTATTACAAGCCCTTTGAACTGAAAGTTTTAAGGTTAGATAGCATCAGACTCATAACTCATCAAGTGACTTTCCAGAGATCCAAAATTGAAATATGGATAGTCCTCGAATTACGGCTACAATTGGGACCAGAATTTTTGCTGCTAAGTGAGACAATTGTTAACTGAGTTGTACCCAATTTTATGACAGAATAACATAGTTGGAAGGGACCTTGGAGATCTTCTAGTCCAACCACCCTATAACATTTCAGACCAATGGCTGTCCAGGCTCTTCTTAAAAAGCTCCAAGGATGGAGTACCCACAACATCTGGAGGTAACTCATTCCACTGATTAATTGTTCTCACTGCCAGGAAATTTCTCCTTAGTTCTAGGACTTTTTTTGCCATGGTTTTTAAATAAATCACCATGTTTGTTTAAGTGAAGCACATAGTCATTAAGTAATCTGGCTTCCTTCATTGACTTTGCTGGTTGGGAGCTCACTGGGAAAATTACAAGGGCAATCATATGACATTAGATTTCTGCAGTCATCATAAATCCATGCTACCAAGGATATGAATTTTGACCATGTGACTGCAGGGATGCAGAGTTTTAATTGCAAGAACAAATCGCAAAAGTCACTTTTTCAGCACTGTCCTAACACTGAATGACTGTTAAATGAATGGATGTAAATTGAAGACAGTCTGTACAAATTGTGTGCCTACTTGGGTTCTCAGAGACTTAGGATTAAGCCAAGATGTTAAAAATTATTTTCCTCCATAAAAAATTGACTTCAAGAATTAATGCATGGGTTTTTCTACAGATTTTTACTAAATAAATCATATTCTTCTTCTCCACACATCTAATCACCTATCTATGAAAAAAGCTCTCCTTACAATGTTTTTTTAAAACAAATTATATATATATTCATGAGAATTCGAATATGCTGTTATGTTATGATTTACTCAGTATATCCCCACCTATATCACAGATTCTAGATTATAGAATGATGTTTTTTAAAATCTCTGTGACAGATGAGGGTTGGGTAATGGTGGCATGTGTATGAATAATAGCTTGGCACCAAGGACCTCGCTGGTTTGCACTTGCCAACTAAAATCAGTTCATCCTATACACACCTCTTACAGGGGAAAATATTTCTGATATAAATTATTAACTCCCCCTAGTAGTGTTTATTTCATCATGATGTTGGATGGTGTCCTTGCCTTGCAATCTTAACTGTTTGGCAGGGCAAAACCCATTTTAAGCAGCAAGGTTTTTACTTCCTAAAAGACCTTTGCAAGATTCTTTCTTTGGACTAACAAATTCATCCTTCAAAATGTCTCATGAAATTGCTAAAAAGAAAAAGAGGGTTAGAAAGAAACAAACCCTATCAGAAACACAGCCGTATAATCGCAGTTATAACTCACTGGCCCCCAAGTTCAGAAAAACCATGCGGAATATTATGGAAACATTTATTAAATGTCTATATAGCCATAGTCAAAAGAATCTTTGTGGTGTACAACATTATGAGAGCATAAAACATCCACAGTAAGATTGAACATCCGTGTTAAAAGGCAATAAATAATATCAGAACAACCAATATCCATATAAACCAGAGACACATGCAGTATAAGTCAACCAGTGATGAGATTTTCTCTACATAAAGTAAGAGGAACTCAGCAAAAGCTGCATTCTATCTGGATCTAGAAGACAATTGACACCGTGGGCAAACTTCTGTCTTCCAGGTGGAGCTTGGTCTATGCATAAGGATGTAGGAGATGGAAGGAATGACTTTGAGGGACAGGAGAAAGAACCAGTACCCAAAACAATGGTCAGATAAAGAAATCTTACTGTGAAATTGCATGCAAAATCCCATCTATTTTGTAACACCATGGGATGCGATACAATCTTCAAAGAAATGCATCACCTGTTCAAAGGTCCACCTACGGATGTGGGCCTTTAGCCTGTCTACAACATTCTGTTCATCAGATCGATTTGTTTGTTTATATGTTTGTTTGTTTGTTTAATTTTTATGCCACTCATCTCGCTGAAGTGATCTAGGTGATTTGCAGTCATTCAATAAAAATATCATATAAATCATTAAAATAATAAATAAACATCATAGATTTATAATTCAGTTAAATTCAGTTGAGCACGACAGAAAGGATGGGAGCAAAGAGCACATGGGGAGTCAATTTAATCTCATTTATTAACCACCTCCAGGGTGCCACTTCCCCATTGGAGCCCCAAGCCAGCTGTCAGAGCCAGGTCTTCAAGGCCTTTATGAAGGCCAACAGGGTGGTGAATCTCACCTTGTGGATGGGGGGTGGGCATAATATTCCAGAGAGCGGAAGCTATGGCAGAAAAAACTTTTCTCCTGGACCCCACCAGCCAAGGTCCTTGTCTGAAGAGTCTGAAGAAATACGTCTTCTGCTAGCATGGGTGGGGCAGATTAATCCCATTGGGATGAAGCAGTTCCTCAGATAACATGGAGCCACGCCATAAAATGATTTAAAGCAACACCTGGAACTGCACCCAAAACCAAACGGGCAAGCTGTGCAGCTCACAGAACAACAGTGTAAC